>NC_053489.1:373865170-374082392 GCF_905171775.1 Rana temporaria
TTGAGGTTCGTGGCCAGGTCAAAAGACCCGTGGGTAGACGCGTTGGTGGCGCCGTGGGGTCAATACCGGATAATTTATGCCTTTCCGCCTCTGAAGCTTCTTCCCATGTCTGCTCAGCAGGGTGGAGGCCGAGGGGATACCGACAAGCCTAATTCCTCCAGATTGGCCTCGTCGTCCCTGGTACGCCGATCTGTTGCTTCTGGTGGCAGATCTTCCTTGGTGCCTGCCACTGTAAGAGGACCGTCTGGTGCAAGGTTCCATATTTCATCCTGCTTTACAGTTGTTGGCTTTAATGGCATGGCTATTGAAAGCCAGGTGCTAAGGGACCAAGGTCTGTCGGACTCGTGATCTTTACCATGCTGCAGGCACGGAAGTCTACTTTCTGGAAGATTTACCATTGTACGTGGAAGGCCTACATCTCTGTGTGAGGAGATGAAATGGCTTCCACATGTATATTTGATTTCCAGGATTTTGCTGTTTCTACAGCGTGGAGTGGACCAGACACTCTCCTTAAGTACGATTTAAGGGGCAGATTTTGGCCTTGGCTGTTTTCTTTCAGCGACCCTTGGCAGCGCACTCTCTGAGTACGTTTTGTGCAGGGGGTTCGGCATGTGGCCCCTCCGGTACGTCCTCCACTGCCTCCGTAGTACTTTAGTTATATCGGTGCTTCAG
This sequence comes from Rana temporaria, assembly GCF_905171775.1. Lineage (NCBI taxonomy): Eukaryota > Metazoa > Chordata > Amphibia > Anura > Ranidae > Rana > Rana temporaria. The sequence goes on from NC_053489.1 coordinate 373,865,843, forward strand.
AGAACATTAGGGAGATTCCCTTATTGACTCTCTCCCAGAAGGTGGCCTTTTTGGTGGCAATTACATCGGTCAGACGGGTTTCTGAATTGGCAGCCTTGTCTTGCAAGGCTCCCTATTTGGTCATCCACAAGGATAAGGTGGTTCTGCTTCCGCAGCCGTCCTTCCTTCCTAAGGTGGTTTCGGCTTTTCATCTTAACGAGGACATTGTTCTTCCATCCTTGTGTCCTCGGCCGGCAAATCCCAAAGAGACTGCGTTGCATTCCTTGGACGTCATCTGTGCCCTACGGGTGTACCTGTTTGCGACGGCTCCATTCCGGATTTCAAATTCACTGTTCGTGTCAGTGACTGGTCCTAAGAAGGGTGTGGCGGTCTCGTTGGCCACCATTTCTAGGTGGATCAGGCAGGGTCGTGCTTCAGGCCTATGCTCAAAACGGGTGGGCCCCTCCCTTCCCGGTTACGGCGCATTCGACCAGGGCTATTGGTGCCTCCTTGGGTTTTGCGCCATCAAGCGTCTGTTTCCCAGGTGTGTAAGGTGGCGACCTGGTCGTCAGTCCACACTTTCTCAAAGTTTTATAAGGTTGAAGTGAATGCATCTTCGAATGCTTCCTTTGGCCACAAGATTTTGCAGGCGGCTGTTTAAGATTGTGACTCCTTTGTTGAGGAGCTCTGGTTTGTTTGGGGTGAAGTTTTGTTTCCTCTGTTTTCCCACCCCTCGTTTTTTGACGCTGCTTGGGGACGTCCCTAAGGTCAAGATGCTGCCATGAACGGAAGAGAAAATAGGATTTTTGTACTCACCGTAAAATCCATTTCTCTGAGTTCATGGACGGACACAGCACCCACCCCTCTGTTTGTACCGCTTTTTGACAAACAGGCTGCAGATGCAGGGTGAAGGATGTACCTGGGGGGACCACTCCCTGGGAGGTACTTTTACTGTGGATGTGTTTTAACACTTAACATGCTGTTTTTCTGCCTAGTCAATCTCCTAACAGGAGGATAATACCCTAAGGTCAAGATGCTGCTGTGTCCGTCCATGAACTCAGAGAAATGGATTTTATAGTACACAAATATTTCCGGTCTCATCGCTCCAAATGACTTGGTGCCAGAAAGTTTGAGGCTTGTCTCTGTGCCATTTGGCGTATTGTAAGCGGGATACTTGGTGCCATTTGCATAATAATGGCTTTCTTCTGGCGACTCGACCCATGAAGTCCATCTTTCTTCAAGTGTCTCCTTATTGTGCATCTTGAAACGGCCACACCACATGTTTTCAGAGTCCTGAATTTCATTTTGAAGTTGTTTGTGGGTTTTTCTTTGCATCCCAAACAAATTTTCCTGGCAGTTGTGACTAAAATTTTAGTTGGTCTACCGGACCGTGGTTTGGTTTCAACAGAACCCCTCATTTTCCACCACTTGATTCAAGTTTGAACACTGCTGATTGTCTTTCTCAATTCCTTGGATATCTTTTTATACCCCTTTCCTGTTTGAGGCCTGGTTCACACTGCTGCGTCTTCAAAATCGTGCAATTTTCCTGCGATTTGCGGCCGTAATTTCAGGGAATGCCAGTCTATAGAGCTGAATTTGCATCACACACAGATCAAACTCGCGCAGGACTCTTTTTAACACAGCTTAGATTTGCAACGCATTGATGTGAATGGCTCTCATGGAAAAATGTTAGTAAAATGGCTTGCGAATTTGAAAAATCGCAACAGATCAAATTTTGCATTGAATTTGCAGCAGTGTGAACCTAGCCTTGTACCTTTTCCTGCAGATCCTTTGACAATTCTTTTGCTTTCCCCATGACTCAGAATCCAGAAACGTTGATACAGCACTGGATAAAAAATGCAAGGATCTGTCAGGAGATTATATATATATATATATATATATATATATATATATATATATATATATATATATATATATATATATATATATATATATATACATACACATACACATACACATACACATACACACACACACACACACACACACACACACACACACACACACACACACACGAAGTCAGGAAAATATGTGGGTGTTGTCAGACGGGAGAAACATTTCTGCCTTGTTTTGACAATACACCAATTGTCATTAGGCGTCGGCTGCAGAAGTAGCCAGAAAAGGTTTAAGGGCGTTGGAAAACTTCAGCTGTTCAGAATGAGGCAATTAAGGCCTCTATATTACCACTGATTGCTGCATCCTGAGGCTCTGTGAGCAAGGAGAGCAGTGTGCTGAAAGTCTTCTGAGGAGGTGAGGTGGTGATTGATTTTTCTGTGTGATAAAAATCAAGACTATTGTTTTACTGCTGTATGACCAGCAGTGTCTGCCCAGCACTAGGCTGTGCCAGACTCCCTAGATAGGTTCCTGTGTGGTGAAGGTAGACGCCCCAAGGGGCCATGGTTTATTTTATGTTTTGCTTTTGTTTATGCTGTTTGGATGCTTGCACTTGTTTCCAGCAAGATGGAAGAATAAACCAACATATTTGTTTTCAACCGTCTTCGACTGCCTTTCTGTAAAAATTCAGTGTGTAGGGAACCCATCCAGGGGGTCACACACCCCGCTACCGAGCTAACCCCTATATAATATATATATATATATATATATATATATATATACACACACACACACACACACACACACACACACACACACACACACACGTCCATAAATATTGGGACACCAACAGAATTCTAATCTCTGAAAAAACAAATAGGCAGGCCTACTCCACTTTAGGAGGCTAACTAAACCAGAGCATCCATCACTATGCTTTACTAGAGCGGCTATTCCGGCTTCTAGTATAAACAAACAAAAAAAAAAAACAGTCCGATATAAGCAATTGTTCTGACAGACCTTAATTCTACGAATACGCAGACCCTCTCCAGTCTGTGTCCATCCAGTGCAGCCTGGATCTCTCTCTGAGCTCTCTCTCCCTCCACACTATCAGGTGCAGGCTAATTAATAGAGAGAGAGGAGGTTTACCTGTTTGGGCCAGGCTTAACCCTCTCCAAGACATGGAAAGCTGCCCTTTCCAGCGTCTCACTGACATAGAGTTGTGTACCCTGTCACATATCTTCCCCCCAGCTTAACACCTGTGTGGGAAGCGGCCACCTATGCAAACCTATGTACTTTGGACAGAGCATCTGCATTACTGTGGAGACCTGCCCTATGTCGTACCACACAAGTAAAGGGCTGTAGGGACAAAAACCATCTTGTGACCCAAGCGTTCTTGTCCCTATTGGTGTGCATCCACTTTAGCGGAGCATGGTCCGTGACCAGGGTAAATCGTCGGCCCAACAAATAGTAGCGGAGTGTTTCTACTGCCCACTTAATCGCCAAGCACTCTTTTTCCACTGTGGCATAGCGCTGTTCTCGAGGTAATGACTTCCGACTCAAATATAGAACAGGGTGTTCCTCACCACCCACATATTGGGACAAAACTGCACCCAAACCCACCTCTGAGGCATCGGTCTGGAGAAAGAACTCCTTCTTCTTAAAGTCGGGAGTCACAAGCACAGGTTGGGCACAAAGCGCTGCCCGCAGACCCGCAAAGGCTTCCTCAGCTTCGCTGTTCCACTTTACCGTGTCTGGACTTCTGGCTTTAATAAGGTCAGTGAGTGGAGCAGCCCTTGTAGCAAAGTGAGGCATAAACCTCCGATAGTAGCCTACGATCCCCAAAAAGGCTCTGACTTGTTTTTTCCTCAGCGGTCTGGGCCAACTCTGTATAGCTCCTATCTTGTTCATTTGTGGTTTAACAAGCCCTCTGCCAACCAGATAACCCAAGTATCTAGCCTCAGCTAGGCCCAAGGCACAATTAGAGGGGTTAGCTGTCAGTCCCGCTCTTCTAAAAGTGTCAAACACTGCTTACACTTTGTCCAGATGGCTTTCCCAGTCCGGGCTATGATTGATCACATCATCCAAGTATGCGACTGCATATTTGGTGTGGGGCCTGAGAAGCTTACCCATTAACCTTTGGAAAGTGGCTGGGGCCCCATGGAGGCTAAAAGGCATGATCCTGTACTGGAACAGGCCATCAGGAGTAGGAAAAGCTGTCTTCTCCCGGGCACGCTTTGTCAATGGGATCTGCCAATAACCCTTTGTCAGGTCCAAAGTGGTGAAAAGTCTGAAATGAAATGAGAGAGTGGGTAACCGCTCAAAGAGAACCAGGTAATCTAATTCCTGTGGTCCGAGCCAAGGGTGCAGGCAGTGCAATCAAAATGCAGGTTAGGATGAAGGAAAAAAGCTGGGACAGCCGCACTCCAAAAAAACTCCTCCTTTAATTAAAAATCACAAAATACATGCCACAGCAAAAAACAGCACAACAAAAGAAAAGCTGACGTTTCGCACTATGCCTTAGTGCTTCATAGCTCGAAGTTCATCCACCCTAGGCATGGGGTAGGCGTCAAACTTATACACCTTGTACAACCACTTAAGACCCGGACCAAAATGCAGCTAAAGGACCTTGCCCCTCTTTGCGATTCGGCACTGCATTGCTTTAACTGACAATTGCGCAGTCGTGCGACGTGGCTCCCAAACAAAATTGGTGTCCTTTTTTTCCCACAAATAGAGCTTTCTTTTGGTGGTATTTGATCACCTCTGCGGTTTTTATTGTTTGCGCTATAAACAAAAATAGAGCGACAATTTTGGAAAAACATGCAATATTTTTTACTTTTTAATATAATTTTTTTTGTTTTTCCTCAGTTTAGGCCGATACGTATTCTTCTACCTATTTTTTTTTTTTTTAAATCGCAAATAAGCGTTTATCGGTTGATTTGCGCTAAATTTATAGCGTTTACAAAATAGGGGATACTTTTATTGCATTTTTATTAATATTTTTTTTTTCTTTTACTACTAATGGCGGCGATCAGCCATTTTTTTCATGACTGCGACATTATGGCGGACACTTCGGACAATTTTTACACATTTTTGGGACCATTGTCATTTTCACAGCAAAAAATGCATTTAAAAGGCATGGTTTATTGTGAAAATGACAATTGGAGTTTGGGAGTTAACCACAGGGGGCGCTGATGGGGTTGTGTGACCTCAAGTGTGTTTACAACTGTAGGGGGGTGTGGCTGTAGGTGTGACATCGATTGTGTCCCCCTATAAAAGGGATCACACGATCGATGACGCAGCCACAGTGAAGAACGGGGAAGCTGTGTTTACACACGGCTCTCCTCGTTCTTCAGCTCCGGGGACCGATCGCGGGACTCCAGCGGCGATCGGGTCCGCGGTCACGGAGCTTCGGACCAGGCCGCGACCCCACGGCTGGGCTTAAAGGACAACGTACCTATACGTTGATGTGCCCAGCCGTGCCATTCTGCTGACGTATATCGGCGTGAAGGGGTCGTTAAGTGGTTAACTTCCTGAAGTCATTACAGAACCTGATGGGTCCATCAGGTTCTGTAATGACTTGCAGTCCTCTCTAGTCCTCCATGGCTTAAGAAGGTTTATGTGGAACACTGCCTCCTTCTTCCTGCGTCCTGGCTGACTAACTTTATAATTTACTTGGCTCATTTTTTCCAAGACCTCATAGGGTCCCTGCCACTGTGCTAGAAGTTTGCTTTCTGCGGTGGCTACTAGAACCATTACTCTGTCCCCCCTCTCAAACTGTCTCACTAGGGCCCTCTTGTCATAGTAGGACTTTTGCCTACTCTGAGCCTGCTCCATATGCTGGCGAACAAGAGGAGCAATCCGAGTCATACGCACCCGCATATCTTCAACACTGGAGCACATTGGTCCCAGCTACTCCCTGTTTTTCCCAGGTTTCCTTTAGGACATCCAGAATACTCCTGGGATGCCTACCATATAAAAGCTCAAATGGGGAGAAGCCCGTTGAACTTTGGGGAATCTCTCGAACTGCAAACAGGTAAGGAAGCAACAAGTCCCAATCCTTCCCATCCCTGCTAACAACTTTTCTCAACATCCCCTTTAGGGTCTGGTTAAACCTTTCTACCAGCCCATCTGTCTGTGGGTGGTACACTGACATTTTCAGAGATCGTACCTTAAATAGCTGACATAGCTCTTTCATAATACAGGAAAAAAACGGTGTCCCCTGATCCGTGAGCAACGTCTTTGGTATCCCCACGCGTGTAAACATCTGAACCAACTCTTTCGCAATATTTTTAGCATTAGCCTTGCGTAGTGGGATGGCTTCAGGGTATCTGGTGGCATAGTCGAGGATGACAAGGATGCACTGGTGCCCTCGAGCTGTTTTCTCTAAGGGACCCCCTAGGTCCATGCCAATCCTCTCAAAAGGAATGTCGACTATGGGGAGAGGTATAAGTGGGGCTCTCAACTTCGGTCTTGGAGACGCCAGTTGGCATTCTGGGCAAGAAGCGCAATACTTTTTAACCCCCTCATATACCCCAGGCCAAAAGAACCTACTGAGCACCCGTTCTTGGGTTTTCTCCACCCCTAAGTGTCCCCCCAGAAGATGAGAGTGAGAATAATTCAGCACTTTTCGGGTGTATGATGAAGGCACAACCAGTTGTTCGAGTTCTTGTCCTTCATCGGAGGTTACTCTATAAAGGACATCGTTTTTGAGGATTAAGTAGGGATAGGCCTTTTCTGTTGCCCCTTCCACTGGTACCCCATTAACCTTTATAACTTTACTCCTGGCTTCCTGCAACAGGGGAATCACCTGCCTGGTCTCGGCCAAAGCCACTACCCGAAATATCCAGGATATCTATAGCCTCCTCATCACCTTCACTGGTTGCCTCTGGGTCGGGTTCTGGTTGATCAACCTCTGCCTCATCTTCTGTCTGTCGTGTGGCCCCGCCTCTCCTAGACTGCTCCCCACGCTGATTTAACAGGTCTTCATTGACAGCCCTATTAAATCTCAGCTTGCTCTCTCTGCGCTCCCGTCTTGTTTTTACCTCTTTTTGGACTAGAGATATACAAGTCAGGATGAATAAAGGGAAATATTTCATGGACCCCTGTATTTCTCTGCTCCGCTTCAGGTTTCCCTTGTTCTCCCATCACAGGGGGTTGTAAGAGTGTGGAAGTTAGGGAAATTCCTTCCCATTATCAAAGGACATGGTAGACAAGGAACTACCACTGCTAAGATCCTTACCAGACTGCCCTGTACTAACACCTCTATGTTGGCAGTGGGATACCGCACAGTAGATCTATGAATACACAATACCCCCATGGTTCTATGCTTCTGAACCCTGCCAGGTCTTACTAATTTACTGGTTACCAGAGTCAGGGCACTGCCAGAGTCCACCAGGGCCACTGTCTCTTGTTTGTCCAGCAGGACAGGTATTCTGAAGTTATGTCCCCCTTCCACCAGGCCTGCTAGACAGATGAGTCCGCAAAAGTTTGAAGAATCTTCCCCTAGCCCACACTGCATTGGCTCAGGAAGGTTGGGGCATCTTGCCTTGACATGTCCTTTTGCGCCACACTCAAAACAAGTTATGGAGTTTCTCCTAGGGTGGTCCTCTTTCCCAGGGTTTTGACTTCTAGCGTCTGTTTTGGAAACACGGGCTCCTGATCCGAAGTCTGCTTCTAATCCACTCTTCCGGTCTCTGTATTTTCCATACCGCTCCACTTGTGTGACCATGCTATCAGTCCAGGGGGTTTCCTTGAGTGACCCACTCCCGGAGGGCATTTGGAAGCTCTCTCACGTAACGGTCAAGCACGAGCATTTCTATGATCTGTGCAGGGGTTTCAGTCTCTGGTTTGAGCCACTTCCGAGCCAGATGGATTAAGTCAAACATCTGGGATCTTGGAGCTTTTCCTTCCTTGAACCTCCAGTTGTAGAAACGCTTGGCCCTAACTGTGGCAGTCACCCCTAACCGAGCTAGGATCTCTGCTTTCAGTTTGGGATAGTCTGCAGCCGCCTCCTCGTCCAGGCAAAATAGGCTTTCTGTGCTCCCAGGAGAAAGGGTGCAATGATTCCAGCCCATTGTTCTGGAGGCCAGCTTTCTCGGGCGGCGGTCCATTCAAACGCCAGCAGATAGGTCTCCACATCATCTGGGGTCATTTTTTGTAGACGGCTACTTGCACGTATTTGGCTTACCCCCCTTGCTGGTGGGTTAGGAGATCCTTGGGCAGTCATCTGTTCCAGGGTTACTTTGAGAAGCGCATGATCTGCCTTTTGTCCTTCAGTTAAAACCTCAACCTGCAAAGCCAGGAGCCTGTTGGTCTCTTGTTGCGCTGCAGCTGAGGCAGCTACCTGTCTATTAGTCTCTTGCTGCACAGAGGCAGCTTGTATCAGTGCTTTCACAATATCTTCCATTTTCAGGCCACTGTGAGAAATTGGCCGGTACAATGACGAAATCACACTTCTGACACCACTTGTAGGAAAGTCACTGGTCTTTAAACAGAAATGGTGAATAAATGCAGCTTTATTGCGTCCAAAGAAAAAACACAAATAGGGGGCGTGGCCAGCAGCCGAGGCGGATGGTCGTGTAGAGCCAGAGCTCCAGAGACCCGAGCGAATCCAGCCTAATCCAGCGACTATCAGCCGCGATCCAGGGCATCCCAACACCTGACCAGACTCCCGGACACCCGAACGAGGACATGGGCAAGCGAAAGACCGACAAAGGCCCAAAGAAATTGACGGATTTTTATCCGTCGGCGAGCACGCCTAGGCCGCAAGATGGCGCCGAGGCCTCGGACTCGCAGTTCGGCCCGCGCCGCAACGGAAGTGGGGACGCATCACCGCAGCACAGATGAGACACCTACCCTTCTCAGAACGCCAGTGGAGGATCATCGCTGGGCACATCACCCATAAACAGTCCACAAAAGTCGACACAGAAGAGATCAACATCCCATACATATGCAGGTGAGCCTGGGGACGGGTGCAACTCACAGAACAGTACAAGTGTGTTTATTGAGCAGCTAACTGAATTCCCCACTACTGGACAGCCCCTTAGTGATACCACCATGAGGGACATGCTGATCACATTAAGAGGCTCCCTGCACAAGGACATGCTACTTTGTGTTAACCAACTTAAGAGGGATGTGTCTGACATAGGGGACAGAGTGTGCCACGTGGAGGATAAGATGGGAGACTTTACAACGGCCCACAATGAGCTGGTAGATGCCCATAATGACGCTGAGACTGAACTGCAGGCCATGAGAGAGAAATTAACAGACCTCGAGGACAGGTCGAGACGAAATAATATTAAGTTAAGAGGTGTAGAAGAAACGGTAGCTCCGGCAGACCTGCGCCATTATGTTCAGGATTTAATTGCTGCCTTACTACCTGAATCGTCTCTAACTGAGGTGATTGTAGACAGGGCACACCGTCTCCCTAAACCCAAATACCTTCCGGAGGGAATCCCGAGGGATGTCATAGCTCGCATACACTATTTTCATATCAAGGACGATCTCATGCGGTTCTCCAGGAAAAACCAACCGTTGCCCGGACCATATTCCGGCATTTCGGTCTTCGCAGATCTATCTAAGCACACCATGCTCGCTCGTAAAAACCTTTCCTCCATGACTAAAATTCTTCAGAACCACAAGATTCCCTACTCATGGGGATTCCCCACTAAATTGCTCATAACAAAGGACAATCGCACCTACGCAATTACTAATATTGATGATGGAATTGCCCTGGCCAAAAAGTGGAAACTACTCCCAGAAGATGCTACAGCTCCATCTCTGGAACGCAACCCCCCAAAGATAGCATCGGAGTGGCGTCAAAAATGATTTCTATATCTATGCCCTGTATCTTACATCCTGTCCTATAATATGGCTGGAATTGGGTCTCAAGGAGAAATCCCCCCCAGGGTTATAGCGAAAATGCTCGCACTTAGTGATTTCTTTCACTTTACTTGTTTTATTTTTGCATTTTTATTATTCTTTACGTTTTTTTTTTGTGTTTATACTACACCAAGAGACATCTGCACCTTAAGAAAATGGCCTGCAACCTCGCCGAGACTCATCATCACTTTCATCCTCATGGAGAACTGGCTTTGGACCTTTAAGGCAACAGCACCACCTTCAGGTACATTTAATGCATTACCACTAACTGATAGAACCACACTGGCTAGCAAGGAGCATTCCCCTAAACAATTGACATGACTCTGTCGGTGATATCTATGAATGTGCATGGTCTCAACAGCCCCTTTAAAAGGTCCTCCATGTGGAGGGAGATGGCCAGTCTCAAAGGAGATGTTGTTTGTATACAGGAGACCCACTTTATGTCGTCCAAAGCTCCCCAATGCTCTCATAGAGCATACCCAAACATCTTCCAGGCAAACGCGCCAGTAAAGAAAAGAGGTGTCTTAGTGGCCATCAAACACTCGGTCGCTTTCCAACTTCACGACCTTATATGTGACCCCAACGGTAGATATATTATCATGACCTGTGACCTTAACAACACCCCGTACACCTTGGTTAACCTTTATGCACCGAATAGAAGACAACTTAAATTTCTCAACTCTGTACTTAAAAAAGTGGAAAAGGTCAAGAAAGGCTCTCTACTCGTGTGTGGAGACTTCAATGGTGTTCCAAACCAATCAATGGACTGTTCACTACCCCCAACTCAACGGAGACTTGAACTAAGCTCCTTTATTTCCAATCATAATTTATATGACACATGGAGGTGTCTTCATGCCTCGGAAAAGGACTACACCCATTACTCATTTCCGCACCGTGCATATTCCAGGATAGACTTAGTGCTATCGGACCTGCCTTTACTACACAGAACACTATCAGTGTCCATTCACTCCATAACTTGGTCGGACCACGCTCCTGTGTCTATAACTTTACATGATCGAAACTCCGCTTCTCCCGCATACCTATGGAGAAACAACGTGGACCTACTGTCTAATGATGCCCAGGCAGATAAGATTGCTTTACAGTTAAAATATTTTTTTATGTTTAATGACACTGTTGATACCAATATAGCATCCTTGTGGTGCTCGCACAAAGCATTTAGCAGGGGTATATTGATACAAGCAGCAGCTAGGGAAAAGAGGAGAAAGGCGGAGCTGTTGAATGGATTGCTTGAGGAGCTTAAGGCGTTGGAGTGTCAACACAAACTCCATTCATCTCCCAATCTAGAGGCCAGTCTATTTACATGCAGACATAAACTCTGCATGTTCCTGATTGACACTCACCAAAACCACCTTAGAAGAATCAAAGCGACATACTATGCACAAGGGAAGAAAGCAGGGAAATTGCTAGCAAAATACCTTAACAAACACCAACAACAGGCTAAACTTCCCCACATCACAGACCCTCACTCAAATAAATTAGTGTACCATCCGACACATATAGCAAATGCATTCATGAAATATTAGAGATCTCTACAACTTGAATACAGATCCCAATACTACACAGCCTACTGAACATAGCATTGATTCGTTTCTCAGTACACTCACCCTGCCCACACTTCAGGCAGATCATCTTTCCGCACTTAATGCCCCGATAACCCTTAAGGAAATAGTGGATACCATCCAGGCCCTTCCAAACCAAAAGGCCCCGGGCACAGATGGTTTCTCCTCGGAGTACTATAAAACCTTCTCACAAATCCTGGCTCCATATCTATGTACCCTGTTCAACAGCGTTGCCTCCTCCTCCACACTTCCGAAAGAAATGCTGCAAGCTACTATTGTGACCCTGCCTAAGCCAGGGAAAAAAACAGACCTACCACAGAACTTCAGGCTGATTTCACTTCTGAATACCGACCTGAAGGTCTATGCGAAAATTATTGCTAATAGGTTGGCATCTATCATGCCATACTTGGTCAAACCAGACCAAGTAGGGTTTGTTAAAGAGCGCCAAGCCCCGGATGGTACGAGGCGCTTAATTAACCTGATGCATGTTCTAGAAAAAAGACGGACCCCGGCGGTCTTCTTGGCACTGGACGCGGAGAAAGCCTTCGATAGGGTGCACTGGGGTTATCTCAGAGCTACCCTGCAAATTTGGTCTACAGGGCAACATTCTGTCGGCAATCTCTGCATTGTATACCTGCCCTTCGGCTAGAGTCTTCTCGTCCAGTGCCATATCTGACCAATTCCTTATTACTAACGGTACACGCCAGGGGTGTCCACTATCACCCATAATCTTCACCCTCATGATGGAGCCACTGGCCGAAATCATTAGAACGACCGGATCAATCTCAGGGATATCCATAGCAGGAGAAGACCACAAAATAGGCCTTTTTGCAGACGATGTGGTCCTGACATTGACTAACCCAGCCTCCTCCTTGACAGCAGTCCAGGACATTTTACAAAGATTCGGGGAAGTGTCGTACTATAAGCTTAACATTACCAAATCGTGTATATTACCTATTAATATATCTAAAAAACTGATTGCAAGGCTCAAAGCCAAATTCCCATTCCAGTGGATGACAGATTCATTGGCCTACCTAGGTGTAAAAATAGTTTACCCCTCCGCACGTACTTACGACATTAATTATAATACTCTTCTTCAGACCATTAAAACAGACTTGGCACATATACAGGGAGTGCAGAATTATTAGGCAAATGAGTATTTTGACCACATCATCCTCTTTATGCATGTTGTCTTACTCCAAGCTGTATAGGCTCGAAAGCCTACTACCAATTAAGCATATTAGGTGATGTGCATCTCTGTAATGAGAAGGGGTGTGGTCTAATGACATCAACACCCTATATCAGGTGTGCATAATTATTAGGCAACTTCCTTTCCTTTGGCAAAATGGGTCAAAAGAAGGACTTGACAGGCTCAGAAAAGTCAAAAATAGTGATATATCTTGCAGAGGGATGCAGCACTCTTAAAATTGCAAAGCTTCTGAAGCGTGATCATCGAACAATCAAGCGTTTCATTCAAAATAGTCAACAGGGTCGCAAGAAGCGTGTGGAAAAACCAAGGCGCAAAATAACTGCCCATGAACTGAGAAAAGTCAAGCGTGCAGCTGCCAAGATGCCACTTGCCACCAGTTTGGCCATATTTCAGAGCTGCAACATCACTGGAGTGCCCAAAAGCACAAGGTGTGCAATACTCAGAGACATGGCCAAGGTAAGAAAGGCTGAAAGACGACCACTGAACAAGACACACAAGCTGAAACGTCAAGACTGGGCCAAGAAATATCTCAAGACTGATTTTTCTAAGGTTTTATGGACTGATGAAATGAGAGTGAGTCTTGATGGGCCAGATGGATGGGCTCGTGGCTGGATTGGTAAAGGGCAGAGAGCTCCAGTCCGACTCAGACGCCAGCAAGGTGGAGGTGGAGTACTGGTTTGGGCTGGTATCATCAAAGATGAATTTGTGGGGCCTTTTCGGGTTGAGGATGGAGTCAAGCTCAACTCCCAGTCCTACTGCCAGTTTCTGTAAGACACCTTCTTCAAGCAGTGTTATAGGAAGAAGTCTGCATCCTTCAAGAAAAACATGATTTTCATGCAGGACAATGCTCCAGCACACGCGTCCAAGTACTCCACAGCGTGGCTGGCAAGAAAGGGTATAAAAGAAGAAAAACTAATGACATGGCCTCCTTGTTCACCTGATCTGAACCCCATTGAGAACCTGTGGTCCATCATCAAATGTGAGATTTACAAGGAGGGAAAACAGTACACCTCTCTAAACAGTGTCTGGGAGGCTGTGGTTGCTGCTGCACGCAATGTTGATGGTGAACAGATCAAAACACTGACAGAATCCATGGATGGCAGGCTTTTGCGTGTCCTTGCAAAGAAAGGTGGCTATATTGGTCACTGATTTGTTTTTGTTTTGTTTTTGAATGTCAGAAATGTATATTTGTGAATGTTGAGATGTTATATTGGTTTCACTGGTAAAAATAAATAATTGAAATGGGTATATATTTTTTTTTGTTAAGTTGCCTAATAATTATGCACAGTAATAGTCACCTGCACACACAGATATCCCCCTAAAATAGCTAAAACTAAAAACAAACTAAAAACTACTTCCAAAAATAGTCAGCTTTGATATTAATGATTTTTTTGGGTTCATTGAGAACATGGTTGTTGTTCAATAATAAAATTAATCCTCAAAAAAACAACTTGCCTAATAATTCTGCACTCCCTGTAGAGACCTTAGAGCTATCGTGGATAGGAAGAATAGCTGCATTGAAAATGACCTTACTACCGAAACTTATATACTATTTTAGAACTATTCCCTCTGCAGTACCAGACTCATTCTTTTTGACAGTAGATAAAATGTTTCGTAAATTTATCTGGCAAGGCAAAATCCCTAAGATCACATTCTCTACGCTCCAACGACATAGAAACATGGGGGGAATGGGATTCCCGAACTTACGGAACTATTATAGAGCAGCAATCTTGGACCAAATGAAAGCATGGTTTGACCCTAGCCTGTCCAAACTGTGGGTCAGGATTGAGAAAGCAACTATTAAAGGTAGGGACCTACCTTCCCTTTTACTAGCCAAGCTGACAAAATTACCTTTGACACACTGCACATTACCCTCAATAGCAGCTACACTTTCTGTATGGGGAGATGTCCAACCTAATATAGATGTATCGACTAAAAATAAACGTACGATTACTGACATCTTGACAATAGAACACCTAATCCCGGAAATACGGACTACCTCATGGAAAGAAAACAAATTAACGACTGTCCAGGAAGTATTGACAAGCAACCCAGATGTACAGACATACTCCTATACACAACTGAAACACTTTCAAAAGACTCATTCGATGACTCATTACGATCTTCCGACTGACGTATGGACCTACCTCACTACGAAACATGATAGACCTAAGGGTATATCTTGGTTCTACTCCCTCCTACAGTATTCCAGACTTCCCTCCAAGACATCTCACATGATTAATTGGGAGAGGGATTGGGGTACTACCTTCTCCATAGGAGAATGGAACGCCGCGATTCGCCTAATGTATAAATACACCCACTGCACAAACCACTGGGACAACATGTTGAAGATATTGCATAGGTCATATCTCACTCCAGTCAGACTGTCGATGATCTTTCCATCAGAATCACAACTTTGCTGGAGACTTTGCAGATCTAGGGGACACATTACTCACATATTATGGGACTGTAGAATAATACGTAATTTTTGGACAGAAGTCTTTCAGCTGGTCTCCTCTGTCGCTGGGCATGTCATTCGCCCCAATCCACCATTGGCCCTCCTTAACATTAATGCTATATGTATCCCACCCCATCTAAGGTACACATGTCCACACACATTTTCATAGCAGCCCGTTTAGCTATCACCTCTAAATGGAAGTCGGCACAGGTGCCTAAAATTGATGAGGTTATACAAAGGGTATCTACCCAATACTCTTATGAAAAGTATTTTGCTATTCAATCGAACCAGTTCCAATCTTTCAAAGACCAATGGTTACCTTGGAGCACTAAATATCCCGTGTGATGAGTTATCCTTATCCTTAACTTTACATTAAACAATGGTAGATCTCACTTTGTGTAAAAACTAGCATTCATATGAGCTAGTAGTATTTTATTTTATTTTCGTTTCACCTCAATATTTTGTTTTGTATTCTGTTTTGTGTTATTTCCTTTATTCAGTACTTCCGTATGTTGAGTCCTGTTGGACTCCTTTAGCAGTTTTTGTGTTACTGCAGAATGTGGGGTGGGGGGGCTGGTACCCACCTGGGACCCGTCTTCCTGTGGCGGAGGCCTGGAATGGGTGGCTGCCGCCCGTCTACAGATATAGAGGTATGTGCAATGGCGTAGTGGAATGCAAATGCCAGTCGTAATGTACAGATTATATAGATATATTCCTGTATAGGGGACCGTGGCTCCACATTGTGTAGTAGGACGCGCGGCCCCCGACATGCAACTTTTCCCTTATTGTGTACTAAGACATGACAGTTTATTATGTAA
Source organism: Rana temporaria (assembly GCF_905171775.1). Classification (NCBI taxonomy): domain Eukaryota; kingdom Metazoa; phylum Chordata; class Amphibia; order Anura; family Ranidae; genus Rana; species Rana temporaria. Next base: position 373,881,623 of record NC_053489.1, read on the forward strand.
CGTTATTTCCACAAGCCAATGTTATATGCGATTTGTAATTGAGAACTGTGTATTTGCCTACCTCTGTATGTGACATGACTTTACTTGATCAAAACAATTGCAAAGAAAAAACACAAATAAATAGGCCTACTTCACCTTAGGAGGCTAACTAAACAAGAGCGTCCCTCACTACGCTTTACTAGAGCGGCTATTTTGGCTTCTAGTATAAACAAACAAAAAAAACACAGTCCGATATAAGCAATTGTTCTGACAGACCTTAATTCCACGAATACGCAGACCCTCTCCAGTCTGTGTCCATCCAGTGCAGCCTGGATCTTGCTCTGAGCTCTCACTCTCCCTCCACACTATCAGGTGCAGGCTAATTAATGGAGAAAGAGGTTTACCTGTTGGGCCAGGCTTAACCCTTTCCAAGACAGGGAAAGCTGCCCTTTCCAACCTCTCACTGACATACAGAGTTGTGTGCCCTGTTACAGTAACTCCCACTTTTTAAGGGACCAAAAGTAATGGGACAATTGGCTGCTCAGCTGTTCCATGGACAAGTGTGCGTTATTCCCTCATTATCTCATTTACAAGGAGCAGATAAAGTTTAGAGTTAATTTCAAGTGTGCCATTTGCATTTGAAATCTGTTGCTCTCAACTCTTAAGCTGGCCATACACCATACAATTTTCTTATTGTTTTCTTTAGATTTACCTTCAAATGTGTAGTACAAGGGCCGGCCTGATTACACTCAAATTGAAAGTGTTTAGATTTTACCTCATATTATATGGTTTTGGTAAATCTAAAGGAAATCTATAGAAGAAAATTGTATAATGTATGGCCAGCTTTAATATGAGATCCAAAGAGCTGTCACTATCAGTGAAGCAAGCCATCATTGGGCTGAAAAAAAAAACACACCCATCAGAGAGATTACAAAAACATTAGGTGTGGCCAAATCAACTGTTTGGAACATCCTTAAAAAGAGAACGCATCGGTGAGCTTGGCAACACCAAAAGACCCGGAAGGCAACTGTGGTGTATGACCGACAAATTCTTTCCCTGGTGAAGAAAACACCCTTCACAACAGTTTGCCAGATCAAGAACACTCTCCAGGAGGTAGGTGTATGTGTGTCAAAGTCAACAATCAAGAGAGGACTTCACCAGAGTGAATGCAGAGGGTTCACCACAAGAGGTAAACCATTGGTGAGCCTCAAAAACAGGAAGGCCAGATTAGAGTTTGCCAAACATCTAAAAAAGCCTTCACAGTTCTGGAACAACATCCTATGGACAGATGAGACCAAGATCAACTTGTACCAGAGTGAGAAGAGTATAGAGAAGGAAAGGAACTGCTCATGATCCAAAGCATACCACCTCATCAGTGAAGCATGGTGGTGGTAGTGTCATGGCGTGGGCATGTATTGCTGTCAATGAAACTGGTTCTCTTGTATTTATTGATGTGACTGTTGACAAAAGCAGCAAGATAAATTCTGAAGTGTTATGGCCAATATTATCTGCTCATATTTAGCCAAATGTTTGAGAACTCATTGGACGGTGCTTCACAGTGCAAATGGACAATGACCCGAAGCATACTGCGAAAGCAACCAAAGAGTTTTTTTTTTTTTTTTTTTTTTTTTTTTTATGGGAAAGAAGTGGAATGTTATGCAATGGCCAAGTCAATCACCCGACTCCGATTGAGCATGCATTTCACTTGCTGAAGACAAAGCTGAAGGGAAAATGCCCCAAGAACAAGCAGGAACTGAAGACAGTTGCAGTAAAGGCCTGGCAGAGCATCACCAGGGATGAAACTCGGCGTCTGGTGATGTATATGCTTTCCAGACTTCAGGCTGTAATTGACTGCAAAGGATTTGCAACCAAGTATTAAGTGAAAGATTTGATTTATTAATTTGTCCCATTGCTTTTGGTCCCTTAAAGTGTGAGGCACATATACAAACGGTTGTAATTCCCACACCGTTCACCTGATTTGAATGTAAATACCCTCAAATTAAAGCTAAAAGTCCTGCAGTTAAAGCACGTATTGTTTCATTTCAAATCCATGGTGGTGGTGTATAGAGCCAAAAATCTGAATTGTCAATGTCCCAATGTTTATGGACCTGACTGTAATATATACACGTGTGTGTGTGTGTGTGTGTGTGTAATATATATATATATATATATATATATATATATATATATATATATATATATATATATATATATATATATATATATAATCTACAGTGCCTTGCAAAAGTATTCGGCCATCTTGAACTTTGCAACCTTTTGCCACATTTCAGGCTTCAAACATAAAGATATAAAACTGTTTTTATTTATTTTTTGAAGAATCAACAAGTGGGACGCAATCGTGAAGTGGAACGAAATTTATTGGATATTTCAAACTTTTTTTAACAAATAAATAAAAAACTGAAAAATTGGGCGTGCAAAATTATTCATCCCCCTTAAGTTAATACTTTGTAGCACCACTGTTTGCTGCGATTACAGCTGTAAGTCACTTGGGGTATGTCTCTATCAGTTTTGCACATCGAGAGACTGACATTTTTGCCCATTCCTCCTTACAAAACCGCTCGAGCTCAGTGAGGTTGGATGGAGAGTGTTTGTGAACAGCAGCTTTCCACAGATTCTCGATTGGATTCAGGTCTGGACTTTGAGTTGGCCATTCTAACACCTGGATATGTTTATTTGTGAATCATTCCATTGTAGATTTTGCTCTACGTTTTGGATCATTGTCTTGTTGGAAGACAAATCTCCGTCCCAGTCTCAGGTCTTTTGCAGACTCCATCAGGTTTTTGTCCAGAATGGTCCTGTATTTGGCTCCATCCACCTTCCCATCAATTTTAACCATCTTCCCTGTCCCTGCTGAAGAAAAGCAGGCCCAAACCATGCTGCTGCCACCACCATGTTTGACAGTGGGGATGGTGTGTTCAGGGTGATGAGCTGTGTTGCTTTTACACCAAACATAACATTTTGCATTGTTGCCAAAAAGTTTTGATTTTGGTTTCATCTGACCAGAGCACCTTCTTCCACATGTTTGGTGTGTCTACCAGGTGGCTTGTGGCAAACTTTAAATGACACTTTTTATGGATATCTTTAAGAAATGGCTTTCTTCTTGCCACTCTTCCATAAAGGCCAGATTTGTGCAGTATACGACTGATTGTTGTCCTATGGACAGAGTCTCCCACCTCAGCTGTAGATCTCTGCAGTTCATCCAGAGTGATCATGGGCCTCTTGGCTGCATCTCTGATCAGTCTTCTCCTTGTATGAGCTGAAAGTTTAGAGGGACGGCCAGGTCTTCGTAGATTTGCAGTGGTCTGATACTCCCATTTCAATAATATTGCATGCACAGTGCTCCTTGGGATGCTTGAAGCTTGGAAAATCTTTTTGTATCCAAATCCGGCTTTAAACTTCTCCAACAGTATCTCGGACCTGCCTGGTGTGTTCCTTGTTCTTCATGATGCTCTCTGCGCTTTAAACGGACCTCTGAGACTATCACAGTGCAGGTGAATTTTATACGGAGACTTGATTACACACAGGTGGATTCTATTTATCATCATTGGTCATTTAGGTCAACATTGGATCATTCAGAGATCCTCACTGAACTTCTGGAGAGAGTTTGCTGCACTGAAAGTAAAGCGGCTGGATAATTTTGCACGCCCAATTTTTCAGTTTTATATTTGTTAAAGTTTGAAATATCCAATAAATTTTGTTCCACTTCATGATTGTGTCCCACTTGTTGTTGATTCTTCAAAAAAAAATACAGTTGTATATCTTGAAGCCTGAAATGTGGCAAAAGGTCGCAAAGTTCAAGGGGGCCGAATACTTTCACAAGGCACTGTGTGTGTGTGTGTGTGTGTGTGTGTGTGTATATATTTTTTTTTCTATATATCTATCGCTATCATTCAAACCCCTTTTGTGTTAACTTTTGTGTGCATGTTATGCCAAAATCACCAGGGTATGTAAACTTTTGATCAGGGTAATTTGGGTTTCTGTTGTCATTATGATTTAAGAGTAAACACAGTTGATTGATAATAAATGGCTTCAGCCAAACACCAACCAAGTGTGGAAACAGTTTGTGTTCTCATTCATATTCTCTAAAAAAAAAAAAAAATGTGTGTGTATATATATATATATATATATATATATATATATATATATATATATATATATATATATATATATATATATATATATATATATATATATATATATATATATATATATATATATATATATATAATTTTTTTTTTTTTTTTTTTTTTTAATACAGCTTACCTGTAAAATCCTTTTCTTGGGAATAAATCATGGGACACTAACCCTAATGGGTTATGTAGTCACCACAGGTGATTGAACACTGGAAAACCCAATTAAAATGAGTTTCTCCCCTATATAATCCCTCCCAAATGGAGAGTACCTCAGTTTTGTAGCAAAGCAATATGTGTTCCATGTTAAACTCCGAAGAGGGGTGGGAGCTCTGTGTCCCATGATGTTTTACCAAGAAAAGAGTTTTACAGGTAAGCTGTAATAAAAAATCCTTCTTTCTTGATCATACATCACGGGACACAGAATCTTATGTCCCATAGCAATGCTAAAATTGAGAGGAGGGAGACACAGATCAGAATAAGACCGCCATCAGGCCAGAGGATCTATACTGCTGCCTGCAGCACGCTATGCCCGAAGGCGGCACCCTCGTAACATCTCCACATCTACCTGGTAGAATTTACTAAATGTATGGACCGAAGACCAAGTAGTAGCCTTACAGATCTGAGCCATGGAGGCCTGGTGATCCACTGCCCATGAAGCACCAACTGCTCTAGTCGAGTGCTTTCACCTGAAAAGAAGGGATCTTCTTTTCTAAACCATATTCCTGAATAATGACTTGTCGAATCCATTGTGCGATAGTGTATTTTGACGCTGAGTGGCCCTTCCTTGGGCTTTGTGGCAGAACAGACAATCAGTCTTCATTATCTGAGCCGTAGCTTGCAGATAAACTTTTACCGCTCTTACAACATCTAGAGAGTGTAGACTCTTCCTCTGCAGACTGCAGATCTGAAAAAAAGACGGAAGGACTATTTTGATTCAGATGGAATTCTGAAACCACCTTGGGTGAGGACGCAGCACCACCCTGTCATCATGAATAATCATATACGGTTCTTTACACGAAAGAGCTGCTAATTCCGATACCCTCCTTGCTGAGGATATGGCTACAAGAAAAAAAGTTTCTTTGTCAAAAGACTTGGAGAAACCTGGTGTAAAGATTCAAAAGGTAGTTTATGTAAAACAGATAATACCAAATTCAAATGCCATTGGCACATGTGAGACTTATCGGCGGATTCAAACGCAGCACTTCCTGAAAAAAGGCCCTGACTAGGGAATGAGAGGCAAGCGGTTTTTGAAAGAATACCGACAAGGCCATGATTTGGCCCTTTGATAGTGCTCAAAGCCAACTTCATATTTAAGCCCAACTGAAGAAAGGCAAGAATCCTATTAATGGCATACTTCCTAGGATGTCACTTTCTGGGTTCACACCAGTAAACGCATGCCTTCCAGATTATGTAGTTTAAATGCATTTTTTTTTTTCAGGTGTTCAAAAATATCTGGAAAATATATTTAAAACATATGTTTTCAAATATATGCCTTTGGAAAATACATTTTAATTTACATTTTTGAAATAGATGTAAAAATATATTGGCATTGGCCAATGTATTGTAAATATATTTAAAATGGTGGCCGGATGCAGGAGGGAGTGAGAGCGCTGGTGTGAGTGCCTCCACCTTTCCACCCCCCCCCCCCATCTGGCTAAAAACCATGCAGAGATAATGTTTCCAAATCCGGACCTTCTACCCCCAGAACTTGCTACTTTAATGCACCATAGGGCAGCGTTATTCTTCCTGTGATCTGGGCTGCCCGAGTTAAGTGTCTGAGCGTGTGAACCCTACATGCGGCCCCTACCTGGTGTAGTTTGTGCTGTGTGGTACTGTTGCAGGCTGTGCTGATACTCGCTGGCTGGAGCCCAGAGGCCTGTCCTTCATTTAGCCTTTGGGCACTGGCTTGATTGGACCAGGGAGTGGAGTGGATCTGAGCCCGGGGACGTATTCCACTAAGCGGAGAATCGAGGGGTGCATAGAGACACCCGAAGCTACGGAGCTGCCCGAGATCCTGCAAGATCTTGCGTACACTCGATACTGTGTCTCTCTGTGGCAGGGACTGAAAGCTGGACACTGGGAACGTGCAAAAAGCCCTGTAAAGGAGAGGAGACAGCCGGATCACTCCTGAACTCTCCTGAGCACTGGATGGAGGTAATGCCTATTCTTCCTATTATCCACACTATTAACCACTTAAGCCCCGGACCTTTAGGCAGCTAAATGCCCAGGCCAGGTTTTGCCATTCGGCACTGCGTCGCTTTAAATGACAATTGCGTGGTCGTGCGACGTGGCTCCCAAACAAATTGACGTCCTTTTTTTTTTCCCCCACAAATAGAGCTTTCTTTTGGTGGTATTTGAACACCTCTGTGGTTTTTATTTTTTGCGCTATAAACAAAAATAGAGCGACAATTTTGAAAAAAATTCAATATTTTTTACTTTTTGCTATAATAAATATCCCCCAAAAACATATATAATTTTTTTTTTCCTCTGTTTAGGCCAATACGCATTCTTCTACCTATTTTTGGTAAAAAAAATCACTAAGCGTTTATCGATTGGTTTGTGCAAAATTTATAGCGTTTACAAAATAGGGGATAGTTTTATTGCATTTTTATTATTATTTTTTTTTTTTTTTACTACTAATGGCGGCGATCAGCAATTTTTTTTTTTTTTTTTTTTATCCATGCTTCCTCGGACGTATCGCAGAAATGGTTCTAGAGTTAATATAAAAATCAACAGAGATAGCGGACACCCTTGTCTAGTACCATTCCTCAAATTGAAATATGAGGAGGTTACCTCATTGATTCTATCAGCTGCAGATTGAGCTGAGTATATAGCCTCTATCCATTTACTAAATCCCTCCCCCACTCCGATAAGAATTAACGTCTCCTTCAGGAACATCCAATCCACCCTGTCAAAGGCCTTTTCTGCGTCAAAGGCCTTTTCTGCGTCAGAGGATAACAAGCACAAGATGAATGATATTTAAGGCTCTAGTAGTGTTATCATTTGCCTCCTTCATTGGTACAAACCCGGCCTGATCAGGGTGGATGATATCCTGAAGGTGAGATTGTAATCTTGACGCTAATATACGTGTAAAGATTTTTAAGTCTACATTTAGTAGGGAGATAGGCCGATAGTTCATACAATGAGCATGGTCCTTACCTTCCTTTGGAATCACAGTAATGTGTGCCCTTAGGGTGTCTATTGGTATAGGTCAATCTTTCCAAAATGGAATTAAATGCCTTAATAAACCTAGGAGCTAAACATGAAGCAAATGCCTTGTAATATACTGTTTGTATACCCATCTGGGCCTGGGGCTTTATGAGGTTTAAGCATCTTAATCGCCCTCATATATTCCTCTGACGAAATTGGAGCGTTCATTAATTTTGGAGCATCCTCAGATATTGATGGTAGCCCAGATGAAGAGATATATTCCCGAACTAATTGTCGCTTTTGAGCCATCTGCTCAGTTGATAGGTTTGTCGGTAAATTATATAAGGACACATAGTACTCTTGAAAAACTTCTGCAATTTCCCTGGATATATATTTACGTTTCCCACTGTCAGAATCGATACATGGAACATAGTTTCTCCGAGAAATTTCCCTAAGTGAATGGGCCAATAGTTTACCTAATTGTGTTCCCATGTACATATTGCATATGTCTGGCTTTTAATAAAAATATGTTGGTTTCATGTCCAAGAGATGCCAATTCTTCTCGTTCCACCCTAAGGTCCACTGCTACCGAGCTAGAAAGTGATTTTTTATGTTTGGATTCTAAATTGGCCACCAAATTTAATTGAGTTTGGAGAGCTGCTTGCTTATTTTTACGTATTTCAGTCGCCTTTTGAATCGGCAGACCCCGCATAACACACTTATGTGTTTCCCATAATGTAAATGGAGAGATATCCTCTATCATTATCACAAAAAAATCTGGCCAATGCCTCAGATAGATCATTACGTAATGGACCTTCTTGTATCAAAGATTCATTGAGTGTCCACGTCCACGGTCTAGTGGACTTATCAACCTGTAAATCTATAACAGCTGGAGAATGATCTGATACAGTCTGAGTACCAATTGAAGAGCTCACTACCACTGGTAGTAGGGACTGAGATACCATTATATAATCAATCCGAGAATAACTGTCGTGTGGTGCCGAATAGAAGGTATAATCTCGATCTTTGGGGTGTTGTACCCGCAAAATATCTACCAACCTGACAGTTTGGAGGGCTTTCCTAACACGTCTGAGATATGAATAAGACAGATGTGAGGCGGACTTTGAAAAATCAAGCAGTGGATCAAGAGCCACATTGAAGTCTCCTCCCAATATCACCCCTCCTTCCATAAACTCCTGTAGGATGTTAAGAATTCCATCCAAACAGCTCAGTTGTGCCCTATTAGACAGATATATAGAAGCTAAGGTAATACGATGTCCGGCCAAATCTCCCTTAGGAAACAGATAGTGCCCATCAGAATCACACCTCTGATCCACCAGAGACGATGGAACTGTCCTTGAAAGCAGGATACTCACCCCCCTCGTCTTAGAGTCTGAAGCTGTACTATGAAATACAAATGGATAACGGTCATTCTGTAATTTTGGTATCTTCCCCAATTGAAAGTGTGTTTCTTGTATAAATGCAACTTGTAACCGCATGCGGCAAAGTTCACGTAAAACCGTTGTACGCTTCTCTGGTATATTCAACCCATTGACATTTAAGGATAGGCACCGTATGTTCGTCATGATAAATAAAGGTCTGACAACCTGTGCAGAAGCGGAACAGAGGAAAGAAAGGAAAAAATAAAAACCCCACAACACGGATACGCAGCAATTAACCTAATGATGGCTCTCTATTGAGCCTGCTCACCCCTGCGTTCCCTTCCTCAATAATTCCAAGAAGGGAAGGCACTGGGAGGCAAAAACCTATGTGGGGAGTAATAGAGATGTGACAGCAGGGAGAAGAGTCACTCAGACCATAACTATCAGAAATATCGATCATATACACAAACGGCTGTAAATAAAAAAAAAAGGGAAAAAGAAGGAAAAGAGCCATGATAGGTGTTTTGACATTGATTGTCTTATCTAAATGGGATGGGCAGTAGCCAAGGAAATATATCTGCTTTATATATCAAAGAGAAAGAAACCCTGAAGAACACAGAAGGGAGATTGCCCTGAAAAAAAAACATATTTAAACATTTATTATCTCATCTGGTTGACACCAAAAAGAGAAAAATAAATAAATAAAAAATAATGTCTCAATATGTCTCTATATAATAAAATGTATAATAAAATTAAGCCTAACTAGAATAGCCTGTTGCCTGAGACTATACAGGGAAAATCTATCCAGTTTAAAATCCCCCCCCCCCCCCTTCAACCTATATTGGATATCTAGATTTCCAGACTCCTATTGAGGATATTAATTTACCACATTTTGGTCTCCAAGCAGCCTAATTTTTATGAATATTTATATGCAATTCTCATATACCAACTCAGTCTTGTATCACCAAGCTATTACTGTACCTGCATATATGTACATCTATATATACACAGGTTGTATACATACTCATGTCGCCTATACAACAAGAAGAAGAGAAAAGGGAAAGAAAAAAAAGGAGGAAAGCAAAGTATTGAATGCGCCTCCTTTAAACCTAATGCATATATCTAGACCTTGGCTTCATATCCTTTAAATATGTAATTATATTGCAGAACATAGTGCCAAAAATACATTCCTCTAGTCTAAATGTGCTTGCACCCTTAATATTAAATCAAGATATTACCTTATTTGCCTTCCTACTGAAGAGCATTGTGCATACAAAAATACAATTTCTTTACTAAATACGGATGTCAAACTTCTAGCAAAAATGTTGCCCAAAAGGTTATCGCAGGTTATAGACAGGCTGGTGCATTGGGACCAGTCTGGCTTTATACCTAACCGTTCAATGGCCGATAATATAAGAAGATTATATATGAACTTGCAGGTGCCGGTGGATAATCCAGGGGTAGGGCTATTCTGTCACTGGATGCTACCAAAGCGTTCGATAGTGTGGAGTGGCCCTACCTTTTGGAAATATTAACTAGGTTTGGATTGGGAGACAGGTTTATAACATGGGTAAAAGTGCTTTTCTCCAGACCTAGAGCTAGACTCCGAGTCAACAATAACCTCTCCCTCCCATTTGAGCTTCATAGAGGCACCCCACTGCTGTTCGCCCTGGCAGTTGAGCCTCTGGCAATACTGCTTAGAACTACATCTGAGGTGGTCGGGTTTTGCAGGGGCCAGAGGGAAGAAAAATTCTCCTTATAGGCAGATGATATACTTGTATATCTAGGTCATACGGCAGCGTCGCTGCGAACAGCAATGGGGATAATGGGAAAATTTGGAGGCTTCTCTGGGTTTATTATAAATTGGTCCAAATCAATATTAATGCCTATAGATCCGTTGAGGGAACAGTTACCTGTAGGAGCAGAGCAGATTACTATATCAAGTAGTTTTTGCTATCTGGGTGTGGTGGTTTTCCCGGATACGGCTGAATATCTTCAGCTAAACCTGGGTCCACTATTGGCAAAACAAAGAGAGAAATGTAACAGCTGGTGCAAACCCCCCCTATCGGTGGTAGGTAGGGCCAACCTAATTAAAATGTTATGGGCTCCACAACTCCTATATATCTTCCATAATTCACCGATATGGATATCGAACAAATGGTTCAAAATAATTGATACCCAGATGCGGGAGCTGATATGGAAGAAAAAGGTAGCCAGGATTAGTTTAACCACTCTACAATATGGAAAGGATAGGGGGGGATTGGCGGTACCTCATCCTGAAATGTATTTTCTGGCCTCTCGGATACAACAGCAGGCAGGATGGGGACGGAAAGAGAGGATCCGAACAGAAACTTGGTGATTGGTACTGCTCCCTCATTAAAGGCAGCCTCCCATCTTGAGATGGGCCTGCCTAGTATGCCACATTCAGCACCCACAGGAACCCTCCTCAGAAAGGTATGGGGGGAGCTACGGAAGACGTTGGGAACAGAGGGTGTGTTACCATTCACCCCAATATGGAACAATCCTAGATATGCAGAGCTACAGGATCTAGCAGGCTTCACTTCCTGGAAAAAGAGGGGAATCTGGTTCTTTTCACAGCTGTACGAGGGAGAGGTACTGAAAACTTACGAGCAGCTGTGTAGGGAATATCAATTAGCCCGGCGGGGCTTCTATCAGTATCTCCAGCTCCGGCATGCTCTACAGAAACAACAAATACGATCGCTTGTGGTAACATCGCTGTCACCTTTGACGGCGGTTCTACAAGTAGAAGCTCGGAGAGGACTGATAACAAAAATATATGAGGGGCTGCTAGTAACAATTCGGAACCATGCCTCCCTTAGAAGCTGTAGGAAGTGGGAGGAAGACATTGGGGAGATAGACGGAGACCAGTGGGAGAGGGCGCTTGAATCTGTCCCGGTGGTGTCCGTCTCTGAGTCTGTCAAATTGTCACAACTCTTTATCCTACACAGGGCTTGTAGAACAGCGCCAAAATTACATAGATGGGGAAGAAGGGATACCCCTATGTGCCCAAAGTGCAAAGTTCAGCAAGGGGACTTCATACATATGATTTGGAGATGCCCAAAGCTTCACAGGTACTGTGAGGAAGTATCCCAGTGTATTACTAGAGTAGCACAGGTACCAGTTCCATTAGATCCCCAGGTATACTTGTTAGGGGCCATTGACCCTGGAGAGTATACAAAAGGAAAGTATATGGTAACAAGATTGCTGTATTTGACTCATCATTGCACGTTATTGGATGGCCTCGGGGGTCCTTACAGGGAAGCAATGGATTGCGTATGTCAACTACCTGTTGGGTACAGAACATCTGGCCTACAAACGAAGGAAAGCAGAGGGTAAATTTGAGGAGATTTGGCATTCCTGGCTGAGAGATGCGAGTGTCGCACCACCAAAACTGGTGATGGATAGATTTTCTATGTAGAGTGCAGAGAGGACGGGGGGAGGAGGTGGGATATAAAAATAAAGAGATGTACATTGGAATACTATATGATTGTAAAAATGTTGTATAATGTATGCTAATTTTATTGCAATGGATGCTGAATAGGCATATCTATGTATGAAATAAGAAAATAAAAATAAAGTGGAGATATATATATATATATATATATATATATATATATATATATATATATATATATATTTTAAGTAAATATACTGGAAATATATAAATATATTTTTCTTCCATATGGGTAAGCCTCGTCCGGCGTTTCTGTCTCTATTCAAAATCAATAGTCCCCTATGGGAGCCCATTGATTTTGAATAGAAGTCCCTTTGGTCTGATATGGATCTTAAGGGGAACCCCCACGCCAAAAAAAAATGGTGTGAGGGTCCCCCCTAAGATCCATACCGGACCCTTATGCGAGCATGCAGCCCAGCAGCAAATGGGAAGCGAGCACCCCCCTTCTGGACCATACCAGGCCACATGCCCTCAACGGGGGGGGGGGGGTTGGTGCTTTGGGGCAGGGGCCCTGTGCCCCCCACCCCAAAGCACCTTGTCCCCATGTTGATGAAGACAAGGGCCTTTACCCAACGACCCTTGCCCGTTGGTTGTCGGGGTCTGCGGACTTATCGGAATCTGGAAGCCCCCCAGATTCCGGCACCCCACCCTAGTCGAACAAGTATAGGGTACATGGTGCTCCTACCCATTCACCTAAAAATGTCAAACACACACTACACATGTTTTAAAAATATTTTATTAAGTCAACGCTGGCTCTTTTCCCTTTTGTTGATATCTTCTCCCTCTGCCGGTCATTCTCTCCGCTGTCTTCTGCTCTTTTTCCTGGTCTTCTCCCACTGTCCTTCTGATGTTGATTTGACGCAATCTCTCAGTGTAATGCTGGCTCTGCCGTCTGCAATATAAGTCATTGCACATGGCGGAGCCAGCATTACATCTGGAAATTGCGTCGAATCAACATCGGAAGGACAGTGGTTGAAGACTCTGCAAAAGAGCAGAAGACACCGGAGAGAAGGACCGGCAGAGGGAGATAATGTCACCAGAGAAAGGAGAAGATCCAGAGCTGCCTTAATAAAAAAAATTAAAAACCTGTTTAGTGTGTATTTTTTTTTTTAGGTGAATGGTACCACGTTCACCTAGGATGGGGGGCTGGAATCTGGGGTGGGGGGCTTCCAGATTATGGTAAGTCCCCGCCCGCAGACCCTGACAACCACCCGGCAAGGGTCGTCGGGGAAGAGGCCCTTGGGACACATGACTGAAAGCCAGTGCGGCTAAACAAGCTTGTTTTCAATGCAAAACGCAGATAAAATCTGTTTTTTAACGCTGCTTTTTTCTCTGGCGTCTGTACTACCTTTAACAGCCCATTTTTTTTAAAACGTCCGTGGGCATGAGGCCCAATGGTTGGACCTGAACTATAAACAAAGCATGGCTCTATTTTAACTTTAAAAGCATAAACTTCAACTAATTTTATTAAACTTTAACATTTTTACAGGCACTGGAAAAAAAAGGAATCGGTCATCTTGCAGAAAAAGATTTGAAAGAGAGAAATAAGCGGATCCAAGAAGATAATCGCTTAGAGCTGCAGAAAGTGAGTGAGTCCAAATCCATGTACTAGGAGAAAATGGTGGCTATATGGACACAAATGCTTTGATATTCTTTAATTTTGGGCCATGTTTAAAGCGGTAGTAAACCACAGCAAAAAAAAGGCCCCAAGCAATTGGTCATAATGTGCTCTTATGTACCGCATACTAACACATTATGAGAGACTTGCCTAAAAACATAGCCTTCCAGCGGCATGTCACTGCTGTAGGTACTTCCATCTTCACCTGGTATTTCTTCCGTGTTCACAGGCTTCAGCAGTATGAATGGCCAAGCCGCAATGAATTCCCTCCCGCATATGCGCGCAGGAGTCACTGTTTACGGCACAGGCTTTAAAGGAAGGGCACTGGAATACCGTTCCTGCTGAGCGCATACATCGGTGACGTCAACAGCTGATTCTAAAGTAATTATTTTCGAAATGGTTGCAGGTTTAGGAGATATTTATTGTACCTATAGGTAAGCCTTATTATAGGCTTGCCTATAGGTAAAAATCAACCAAGGGAGTTTACTTCTACTTTATGTGTGGTCCTATGTTGGCTGCGGAACAGATCTGAAATAGGACTTACTTAAAATCGTACATTACAGGACACTGGATCTTGGTTTTGGCATATGGGTTATGCTGCCACCTTCAGAAGACTTAGACATTGGTAATTAAAACGGTAAGGACTGCCCAGTATAATTGATGCTATCAATTTTCATATGTTTTAAAGAGTAACTCAAGCGCTAATAGTTTATACTAAATTGAATAAGTGAATTCAGCTGCAGTTATTCAAATGTGCTCTGACATCACAAGATAATTGTTAAAGGTTACTATTGCGCTACACCTAATGATAATACACAGTGCGTAATACTGCAAACACATGGGCCTGGATTTACCTAGATCGACGCATCTTTCTGCCGGCGTAGCGCATCTCATATGCGCTACGCCGACGTAACATAGAGAGGCAAGCAGAGTATTCACAAAGCACTTGCTCCCTACGTTGCGCCAGCGTAAGGTAAATTATTTGGCGTAAGCCCGCCTAATTCAAAGTAGGTGGAAGGTGGGCGTTATCCATTTAAATGAACCGTGACCCCATGCAAATGATGGGCCCGAACGAACGGCGCATGCGCCGTCCCGTGGACCGCATCCCAGTGCGCATGCTCAGAATCACGTTGAAAATACTCCATAAGATACGTCGAATCACTGCCTACGACGTGACGTAACTACGCCCAGCCCTATTCACGTACTACTACGTAAACAACGTAAAATACCACAGCGGTTCCCTGGTCATACCTTAACATGACTTACCCCTGCTTTATGAGACGTAAACCGTGTATATGAATGTGCCGGGCGCAAGTACGTTTGTGAATCGGCGTATCTCCCTCATTTGCATATTCGGCCATTTCAGAAGCAAAAAATGGGTTCAGACGTAAGATTTTCCACGTTTCAGACGCCAAACGCGGTACCGGCGTTTTGCCGCAATTTTTTTTTTATAGGTGTTTTTAAAGGTGACCTATTTTTTTTTACATTAGAAATCTCAAAAATGATGGCAAATGATAAAAAAAAAAACATTAAAAAAAACAAACTGTAATCACTTGTATTGCATTGTGGACAACCCACAACTTGTGGCAGGTGTCGTGGCAAGTGAACACTCAACAACTTGTGGCAGGTGGATATTCCAAAACTTGTGGCCAGGTGACGTGGTCAGGTGACATGGTCAGTGGACATTCCACAACTTGTGGCAAGTGGACAATCCACAACTTGTGGCAGGTGACGTGGCCAGTGGACAATCCACAACTTGTGGCAGGTGATGTGGCCAGGTGACGTCGCAAGTGGACAATCCACAACTTGTGGCAGGTGACGTGGTCGGGTGACGTGGTAAGTTGACAATCCACAACTTGTGGCAGGTGACGTGGCCAGTGGACAATTCACAACTTGTGGCAAGTGGACAATCCACAACTAGTGGCAGGTGACACGGCCAGTGGACAATCCACAACTTGTGGCCAGGTGACGTGACCAGGTGACATGGCCAGGTGACTTGGCCAGTGGACAATCCAGGTGACGTGGCCAGTCTCAGTGATCACAGTGCACGCCCGGCAATTCAGGTCTGCGCTGTAGCCATCATTTGGCTATATTGCGAATGCCAAGTGATTAAGTTTTTTGCCTGGATATTGATTTTAATAATTTATTTACTGCTTGTTAAGAATATGTAAACAGTTGAATGTTCAATGCCTGGCCACAGTTCCGCTTGAAGCCAGGCAAGCATTTTTAGTAGGGCCACAGCCAGCCTTTATATTTAAAAAATATATATTTTCCTTCTAAGGTGAAACAGCTGCGATTAGAGCGTGAACGAGAAAAAGCTATGAGAGAGCAGGAACTGGAGATGTTGCAGCGAGAAAAAAGAAGCCGAGCACTTTAAGACATGGGAGGAACAGGAAGACAATTTTCATCTTCAACAGGCAAAGCTCAGGTCTGTTCTGCAATAATTATCTGTGATTTCTTTAGAGTTGTGTTGAAATATAGTGGCTTTTGTAGTGGAAGTTGCTAATATATATATATATATATATATATATATATATATATAATTTTTTCTTTCTGACCTGCAAGGTAAAGCCATCGCATACCAACACATTATATGAAACTTAGTTGAGGACAAAGCCTTCCAACGATGCATGGTCATCGCTGGAGGCCGCTTTCATCTTCCCCCGTTGTCCTCCTGCGTCCACAGACTCCGGCTGTGTGACTCCAGAGCCGTGATGGCATCACTCATGCGTATGCGATGGGGAGCCACTGTTTACGACACATAATTCTGAAGGGGTGGCCGCTCCTTCAGAGCACATGCGCCAATGACGTTATCGCCCGCATATATAGTAAATATCTCCTGATTGTTGCACGTTTATGAGATATCTACAGTACCTATAGGTGAGCCTTAATATAGGCTTGCCTATAGGTACAAGTATAAGCTAAAACAGACAAGTGGTTATTGCCCCCACTTGTAACTGGTCACTGCAGCAAGGAGCATTGGAAAGGTAACGCATATATAAACATAATAATAATTTCCACGCTCAACTTGCTGACCAGTAAATACAAAAAAAAATAACTGCACTGGTTGGTAACACTAAACCCTAAACTAATCATATGGTAAAAGTAGCAATCGTCTTTGCTGCACAAACACCAGTGTATTGAGTAAAAATAAGAATTGCGCTAATGGTGAGAAAAATCATCTATACATTAATATGTAAATATAAGAAATGACTTGAAATTTAAAACAAAGTGCATCAATCATAAAAAAAAATAATATATAATATGTGCAAAAAGTCCATGAACAGGTGATCTATCCATCAAGATGGTCTATTAAAGAACAATTCCATCTTCCATTACCACAACCGGTGTGAATCCACCACCAGCTGAAGAAACTGTTTATCAGCTCCTGTGGACCCCTTGTTTTAGGGGGGGGGGGGGGGTCAGGTAACGCCTGTGGTTTTTTCCTCGTCTCAAGACTGCTCCACGCTTTCCGGTGTCTTTCAGTAAGGGAACCATGGCGTTTGGCACCCAAAAAATCCTTTGGGTAGCACTCATACGTTACAAGTTGAATAGTGCCTATTAGGTGTGTCGGCCATACGCAACCAAGACACCCATCCATCCAGGACACAAGAGTGGTGGTGACGTCGGCATGTCGCTTCCACCTACGCGTTTTGTCACAAATGAAGTCATATTGGGGCACGGACGGCGTACTGCGTCACCACCTTAAATACAATAACAACCAAGCCTCGTCTGACTCCTGCCCTGCCTGAACAGCAGCTTGACCAAGGAATGCACGGTCTAAGCATACATCCGAACACCAGATTAAACATATCTTCATCTGCATAAAAAAAAAAAAAATTGACCAGTGTGAAGTTTCTCTCTCCTATTTTTTTGGTCACTACAGAGATTCTCCTTTTCTTTGTATGATCCGTATTGTTAATTTCATCATCCATCTGTGGAAGTTGTATGCTCAATTACCTGGATGTTTTGATCAGTATTACCTGGATCTTCATTGTAAATGGTGATCACCACAAGCTTTTCTGACTTAAGTGGTATATACCTTTTTAAGTCCATCTCTGGTATGCTTCCATACAGATGGTGGCGGTTCTTTTACAAAGTCTAAACTTTTCACTTCATTGTGACGTCTCCTTATCCATTGATGCCATTTCGATGTTCAATCATCTCCATTGGAATTGTTTTCACTTTAAATTGGTGGGCTGTTGCCTTTTCAAACATGGTTTATTTAATCATATATATTTATCTTATCCATGGACGGACACAGCCTTCTCAAGTCTTGACAATTGGGTTATGTTACTGTTCACAGGAGAGAGGACTAGGCAGAAACATGTTAGATGGTTAAATACATGTACTTTACATGTATTTAACTTTAACAGAGTTGAACAGCCCCGCCCAGTGGGCGGTCCCTCCCGACATAACCCTCCTCCCTGTAGCATGCAGCCTCAGTTTTTTTTCTGGCTAGCAAAGGAGAAGGATGTATGGCTCCCCTTGGGCCCAGCACCCTGAGGAAATTTATTTTATTTTATTTCTTTGAGAATCTTCTATTAACTGCGGCTGAGAGACAGGCTGGATATATAGATCATTGTTAGTCTTCTCTGTCCGGCCAGTGAGCACACATTGCTAAGAGCTGGGTCTGCCACGACATACCCCAGGACTTTCTGGGTGGCCAGTGAGCTTTTGCTCCAGGGTCCACATATGACTGTGCCTGTGGTGTTGTCTCACTCAGTGGACCGGGCCGACAGCTACTCCAATGCGGTTGTATTGCCTGTCCGGAATGCATCAGCGGGTCCTCACATGACGGTTATAAGTACAGTCCTTCCGCCTCGGGCAAGGGTCGGTACGGCTGGGCAATCCTGGGGTTGGGTGTCGTCCTATTCTCCCGTCCTGCTCTCTGTCATGTTTTCCCTCTGCTGCTCTATTGCCGCTGCTGGGGTGGGCCTGTGGGGGGGCTCCTTTTCCCACCAGGGGACTGTGGGGTGGTCTGGGCCTGTGTTTCTCTGTGGGGGTGTGTTTGCCTCAGAAAGGCCCCATTAGGCCTTCTCATCCACCGCCGCAGCGTTTCGCCGCCATTTTCGCAGCGCCATTTTTTGTAGTCTGCTGTTTTACATTGGAATTCCCATTAGCGGCCATTTTGTTGTGGTTCGCGCTATGGCACAGCTTGCTATTGCGGTCGGCCATTTTACTGTGGCCGTGCCCTGTTTTCTGGAGGCATCGGGTGCCCATTTTGGATGTGGTTTTGGCCTCTAGTGCTGGCTCTACAGTGCGCAGCACAGTTCTCCTCATTGTTGTTACCTCACGGCTTTACCTCGTTTTTTTTTCCTCACACACATGTACTGAGGGTGGGGCAGTGGCGCGCTGAACAGTCCTCTTTCTGGGTTGGTGTGAGTTCCCTGGGTAACCCGCTGGTCAGCGCAGCAAGGAGGGTGAGACTGTATTCAGGTCTTGAATAGGTCCTGAGAAGCTGTTATGGTCAAGGAGTCGGTATCTGGTTCTTCTTCCCCAAACATGCCAGAGGTGGCAGCTGGTGCTCCTGCACCTGCGGTCCCATGACACTTTGTCGGCAGTCCTGGAAACATTTGTTGCCAGGGTGGAATCGGGCGTGCAGGCGTAAGGTGGGTAAAATGTGTTTTTGCGCCGCCTGATTTGGCTGAAATGCTGGTCTGCTGACCAAGCATCCAAAAAGGCCCTGCAGACTTGCCTTCAAGGGTGTGGGAGGCTTTTTGGTACCTCGTTGGATGACTTATCAAGGATGTCACTGCGGATAAGAGCACTCTCTCCCATAGTCCACCACCAGGGGAAGGAGCCGGCGCCGTAAGCCGGGTCCTTCTTTCCCACTCAGAAGCGGTATTTTCGTCAGTCAGGGCCCGTGGGTAAACCCTCCCAGGCCGACAAAGGCTCAGCTGGGGGACAGAAACGTCCCTGGGTGCGTTAGCCAAACAAGCCAGCACCCAAACCCACCAATGCATGAAGTATTGCCCCCCCGCCCAAACTCATGGGTGGTTGGACGGTTTTGCAGGTTCACAGCTCTGTGGACCTCCCTGCTCTCCGACTAGTGGGTCTGTGAGGTGGTCTCTTCGGGGTACAAGATAATTTCTTTCTTTATCCACGAACAGATTATTACCCTCAAGTCTCCCTCTCCTTCCGCTCATCGGTCTGCCCTGCTAGGGGCAGTGCAGGAGTTGCGGGGTAATTTTACCCATTCCGCAGGACCAGAGGTTTCACAGTTTTTTATTCGAATCTGTTTGTGGTCCCGAAGGGTCCATCCAATTTTTGACCTCAAAGCCCTAATGTCTTTGTGAGAGTAATGAAGTTCCGCATGTAATCCATTCGCTCGGTGGTAGCTGGCGCTCGATATTGGGGACTTTCTGCCGTCCTTTAACATCAAGGACGCAAACTTGCATGTCCCAATTTGCGCAAGTCACCAGAGGTGGTCTGTGCTTTGTGATAGGGGAGGACCACTATCAGTGGCCCTTCCTTTTGGACTAGCATCAGCACCAAAAGTTTTCACCAAGGTGCTTGCACCAATCCTAGCTTTGCTGAGACAGCGAGGCATTGCCATTGTGGGCTACTAAACTACCTTCTGAGAGCAGCTTCTGGCTCAGAATTAGAGTAGGATGTGTCCATAGCCAGCCAGACCCTCCAAGAATTTGGGTGGGCGTTAAAACATACAGAAGTCGGTCCTGGTACCGACTCAGCGTTTTGAGTACCTAGGGTTGATTCTGAACTCCTCAGAAGCAAAGGTCTTTCTTCCCCTGGAGAAATTGAAGACTCTTCAGTCTGCAGTGAAGGTTTTGGCATCCCGCAAATGGTGGTCTCTCCGTTTTTTGCATGCGAGACCTGGGCCTGATGGTAGCCTCCTTCGAGGCGGTACCGTATGCCCAGTTCCACACTCGTGATTTGCAGAAGGAGATACTGTCCAAATGGAACAAGTCACCTTTGTCTCTGGATCGTCAGATTCAGGTAAGCCTCCTAGTCAGCGTCTCTCTGAATTGGTGGCTGAGATCCCCGAATCTTCGGTCCGGGAAGTCGTTTCTTCCCTTTCAGTGGACGGTGATTACGACGGACGCCAACCTCACAGGTTGGGGGGACGTCTGGGGGGTCCAGTCGGCCCAGGGTCAATGGACTCTAGAAGAATCCCGTCTGCCGTTCAATGTCCTGGAGCTTCGGGCATTCAGGCTATGCTTCTCCTCGTGGTCGAGGAGGTTGCAAGGTCGCCCGATCAGGATTGTCGGACAACGACATGGCGGTGGCTTATGTCAACCATCAGGGGGGAACTCTGAGCTTGGCTGCAGCGTCCGAGGTCACTCACATCCTAAGGTGGGCGTAAAGAAGCGTGCCGGCTCTGTCGGACATCTACATTCCGGGCGTGGAAAACTGTCAGGCGGACTACCTGAGTTGGACCAGGGGGAATGGTCCTTGCATCCGGAGGTGTTTCAACTCCTTTGCAGGAGATGGGGCACACCGGACGTGGATCTCCTGACCTCTCGTCTCAACCGTGAGGTGTCGAGGTTAGTGGCCAGGTCCTGAGATCCCTGGGACAGACGCGTTGGTGGCCCTGTGGGGTCAGTATAGGCCAATTTATGCCTTTCCCCCATTGAAGTTGCTTCCTCGGCTGCTCTGCAGGGTGGAGGCCGAGGGGATCCCGATGATTCTAATCGCTCCAGATTGGCCTTGGCATCCTTGGTACGCCGAACTTGTGTGCCTGGTGGCGGATGTACCCTGGCAGCTGCCAATGCGGGAGGACCTTCTGTCTCAAGGTCCCATACATCATCCTGCATTACAGTCGCTGGCTTTTAACGGCATGGCTATTGAAAGCCAGGTATTAAGGGACCAAGGTCTTTCGGACTCAGTCATCTCAACCATGCTGAGGCCACGGAAGTCTTCCAGAAAGATCTACCATCACACCTGGAAGGCCTACATCTCTTTGTGCGAAGAGATACGGTGGCATCCACAGACATATTCAGTTTCCAGGGTCCAGTGGATCAGAAACTTGCCTTAAGCACCATTAAGGGACAGATTTCAGCCTTGGCTGTGTTCTTTTGGCGGCCCCATTCTCTGGTGGGTACCTTTGTGCAGGAGGTTCGTCATATACTTCCCCCTTTTAAACCACCTCTTCCCCCATGGGATTTGAATCTGGTGCTCTCTCGGTTCTTCAGAAACCTCCCTTTGAAAACATCAGAGATTCCTTTCTTGACACTGGCCATTACTTCTGTCAGACGTGTTTCGAGTTGGCAGCCTTGTCCTGCAAGTCGCCTTACTTGGTCCACCTAAGGCGGTGTTACGCCAGCAACCTTCCTTTCTTCCGAAGGTGGTTTCGGCCTTTCACCTTAATAAGGACATTGTACTTCCACCCTTGTGTCCTCGGCTGACGCATCCTAAGGAGGTTGTGCTACATACTTTGGACGTGGTATGCGCTTTGCGAGTGTAACTGCGTGCTACGGCTCCGGTCTGACTCATTTTTTGTGTCGGTATCTTGTCCACAAAAGAGCCTGGCGGTCTCGTCGGCCACCATTTCTCGGTGGATCGGGCAGACCGTTATACAGGCCTATGCTCTTAGGGGGGAGCCGCCCCCCCCTTTCCGGTCACGGCACATTCGACCAGGGCAATTGGTGCTTCCTGGGCTTTCTGACATCAAGCGTCTGTCTCACAGGTGTGTAAGGCGGCGACATGGTCGTCCGTTTACACCTTTTCCAAATTTTACAAGGTTGATGTGAGTGCATCTTTAGACTCTCTTCCTTTGGCCGCAAGGTTTTGCAAGCGGCTGTTTAATGTTGCACCACCTCTGTTAAGGAGCTCTGCTTGTTTGGGGTGAAGTTGTTTGTTTTTACTGATGCTGTTCCCACCCCTCGTTTTTTGACACTGCTTGGGGACGTCCCACTTGTCAAGACTTGAGAAGGCTGTGTCCGTCCATGGACAATGAGAGAAAATAGGATTTTTTTTTTGTACTCATTGTAAAATCCTTTTCTGTCGTCCATGGATGTAGACAGCACCCACCCCTCCTTCTTCTTCTTCTTCTTCTTCTTCTTCTTCCTTTTTTTTTTTTTTTTTTTTTTAGGTTTGTACTGCGTGTTACGAACTGAGGCTGCATGTTGCAGGGAAGAGGGTTCTGTCCGGAGGGACCGCCCCCTGTGTGGGGCTCTTCAACGCTGTTTGATAATTAAATACATGTTACTTTAACATGTTTCTGCCTTGTCCTCTCCTGTGAACAGGAACATAACCCCACTGTCAAGACTTGAGAAGGCTGTGTCCGTCCATGGACAGAGAAAAGGATTTTACGGTGAGTACGAAAAAATCCTATTTATTTTTTTAATTATTCACTTATATGGCCACATTGTATCATTATATTGTCAGTCACAACTGTGTGTGTTGTGTGTGTGTGTGTGTGTGGTGTGTGTGTGTATTATCACTAGCCAGGGGTAGTTCGTCCATAGAGGGCGCCAGAGCGCCGCCCCCCTCTGGCTCTCGCACAGCCACTGAAATTGAATCTATGTATTTTCGCCGCTGCCGCCGACACTATTCAGATGGCCGGATAATGAGTGCCGGCCACCTGAATAACGACAGCTGGTTGGCTGTGTGGAAGTGCCTATCAGAGCCAGCGGACAATGGGCACAGTAGCGACAATTGGCACAGTGGCTGTGTTTGATGGCATGGCACAGTGGCTGCGTTTTATGGCATGGCACAGTGGTGACAATTGATGGCACAGTGGCTGTGTTCAAAAAGACCGCCTCATGGAGAGTGACATCACTTCCTCCTGCCTGTGTTTACATTACACAGGCAGGGGAAGCTGATGATTTGCTGTGAGCGATCGCGAGGGGCTGGCCAGAAACCAATGGCCACCCCCTCATCCCGGATCGCTCCCACAGCCAAACGGACCACCTCCAGTAGCGGGGGGGTCTGATCGGACCTCCCACCGGCGGAAAGGCAGGGACGTACAGGTACGTGGATGTGCCTGTACGTGCCATTCTGCCGACGTATATGTACTGGCGGCGGTACTTAAGTAGTTAAAGACACATTCCTTTCTGACAAAATTAATAATTCTGAATAAAACACAGTAAACAAAGTATAAAAAAATGACATACCTGAAAAGCAACATGATAAACATAACAATAAAATATTGCAGAATAGAATACAGTAAAACAAAAAAAAAAACAATGGAGAGCGAGAACAATAAAACGACAACTTTTTTTTTTTTTTTTTTTTATATATATAATATATTTTTGTTACACTTTTATTTGTAACTGTAAATTTCTTGGGAGACCCTGTGAAAGTGTGTCCTATTCTGTGCAGTGCTGTACCCTACGCTAAAACTGCACTAGTGTGTGGTAGCGTTCAAAACATTCACCAATGCACAGACCAGGATTGTCAGGACAGGAGGGACAAAAACAGCGGGTGTCACACCTATATCCGTGCTTTCTACAGAGATGACATTTTCTTTGGGGGGGCTCGTTGGGTAGGGGTACTAGGGAGGACATACGGGAAATGCCTCTCGTGCAGCCAGCTTACTGCATTTGGATTGGAATAGTGAAGTGAAGCACCGTCTGGAAACAGGAGGGCTCTGACTATCTCTTCCTGGAATTTAAGGAAGGATCCAGTCCGTCCTTAATTAGGGACTCATCAACGCAGACAACTTGATCAGGAGTAAACAAGGCTCCAAAACGTTTGTTGAAGTGGTTTACGAGGGGCCAAATTTTGTAGAGCCGATCGTATCCAGGGTCTCCACGAGGACGACAGAGTACATTGTCGTTTGCGCATGAACCGCAAGATCTGCTCGTATCGTGCCCATGGAGGCAGAGAAGAGGGGCATATGCTAAATTGGGTCAATGAACCAATATGACCATAAATTTACTAATTTTACTATGCCTATGTCCAGGGATAGGCCCAGAAAGGTCTTAAATTCAGAAACCGTAATTGATCATATCTGTTCAAAGTACCAAAGAAGGAAAGGGTTCGTCCAATCCTGGATCTCAGGGCCCTCAATTGGCACAGAGATTCTGGATGGAGTCGATTTTCTGGCGTCCTTGGACATCAAGGACACATACTTGCATGTTCCCATATGCAACAAGCATCAGAGATGTCTGCACTTTGTGGTCAGGGAAGACCACTACCAATTTGTGGCTCTCCCCTTTGGCCTGGCATCGGCACCAAGGTGCTCGCCCCAATTCTGGCCCTACTAAGATAGCACGGCATCGCTATCGTGGGCTACTTGGACGATCTTCTGAGGGCCACTTCAAGCTCAGTATTAAAGGTTAGTGTGTCTATAACCTGTCAGACCCTCACAGACTTTGGTTGAGTGCTGAACACTCAGAAGTCAGTATTGGTGCCAACTCAACGCCTAGTGTATCTGGGGTTGATTCTGGACTCCTCGGAGGCAAAAGTTTTTCTCCCTGGGGAAAAGTTGCAGACCCTTCAGGCTGCGGTGCGGCTGCTGACATCCCAAAGATGGTCATCACTCCGCTTTGCAAGCAAGTCCTGGGTCTCATGTAGCCTCCTTCGAGGTGGTATCGTATGCTCAATTTCACACTCGAGTGTTGCAGAAGGAAATTCTGTCCAGATGGGACAAGTGCCCAATCGTCCCTAGATTGTCAAATCCGGGTGAGCCACCTAGTCGGGACCTCCCTTGTTTGGTGGCTGACATCACCGGCACTTCTGTCCGGGAAATCGTTCTTCCTTTTCACTGGATGGTGATCATGACGGACGCCAGCCTTGCCGGTTGGGGGGGGGGGGGGGGGTCTAGGGTTTTCAGTCGGCTTAGGGTCGCTGGACTCCGGAGGAATCTCGCCTGCCGATCAATGTCCTGGAACTTCGGGCGATCTGGCTCTGCCTCTCCAAGTGGTCTCAAAGGCTACAGGGGCGCCCAGTCAAAATCCAGTCGGACAACCAATGATGAACAAGAAGCTTGGCTGCAGCGTCGGAGGTCGCCCGCACCCTGAGGTGGGCAGAAAGGAACGTACCGACCCTGTCGGCCGTATACTTTCCGGGCGTGGAAAACTGTCAGGCGACTACCTGAGTCGCCCAGATGCTGGACCAAGGAGAATGGTCTCTGCACCCGGATGTGTTTCAGCTCCTTTGCCAAAGATGGGGCGAGCCGGACGTAGATCTCCTGGCTTTTTGACTCAATCGGAAGGTATTGAGGTTTGTGGCCAGGTCAACAGTTCCATGGGCAGACGCGACAGATGCGTTGGTGGCACTGTGGAGTCAGTATCGGCTAATCTATGCCTTTCCTCCCCTGTAGCTCCTTCCTCATCTGCTTCGCAGAGTGGAGGCAGAGGGAATTCCAATGATTCTAATTGCTCCGTATTGGCCTTGGCATCCTTGGTACGCCAACCTAGTGCGTCTAGTAGCAGACGTCCCTTGGCGTCTACTGCTGAGAGGACCTGCTGTTGCAAGGTCCCATATGCCACCCTGCTTTACAGTCGCTGGCTTTAACGGCATGGCTATTGAGAGTCAGGTATTAAGAGACCGGTGCCTGTCTGATTTGGTGATATCTACCATGAGAAGTGCTCGGAAGTCGTCCTCTAGAAAGGTTTACTATCGCACTTGGAAGGCCTATATATCCATTTGTGAGGAAATGAGGTGGAAGCTGCATACCTATTTGGTTTCCAGAGTCCTGCTGTTCTTACAGCGGGGGGTGGACCAAAAGCTTGCCTTAAGTACGATTTTAAGGGGCAGATTTCTAGACTTCCGGTTCCGGCGCCACATGAGGAAGAGGTAGATTCCCTCAGCTCCCGCCGCGCTCCTCTCAAACCCGGCCGTTTAACCCAGCTACAAAAACTATAAGTGTATATAATATTGCGCAATCCAAAAGAATGACGTGAATCTAGGCTGCCAACATAACAAAGAGGATGCTTCGTGAAAGGTAAGTGACTAAAAATGTAGCGCCCAACAAAGGAAGAGAAAGGGAACCCTAAGAAAGGGATCTCTAAAGTACCAAAAAAGAAGAAAGACAATCCAGTGATGGACAATCTTTCACCAGTTTTGGAATTAGTGTAAAGTGTGCAACCATGTGAGGTGAATATTGAACATATAGATAATGATAGGTAAATATACCAGGTACCTTGTGTGGGCACCTACGTATATTATTGAGTCCAATGTTATGGGACCCAAAGCCCTTTGTGCCAAAAGGCCACTAGTATCAATGCTCCAAAAAAATGCACACTAGCAATAATAAAAATTAGGTGGTGAGTAGATAAGTCAGCTCTTACTCAACAAGTATGTGAGAGGATACAAAACAGCTCCTATTCAGCAAATGTATGATGTATCAACATACATGAATCCCAAGCTTAAATGTGTGACACTCGTGCAACTTGCTTCCAAACTTAAAACATTGCAATTCCTTATTCAAAAACAAAAACAATAATGGTGTGAAATCAACATTAATAGTGGACACAGTCCTGCAAAATAAATCCCGTGCTGAGGAATAAAAAGTGCCTTTGAGAATGACACACACACATCAAGTCCTTGTGAGGAATGTGAAGTAGAGGTATCTATATATTCTTCCAATTGTGGAGTGGAGCAGATATCCTCAACCAGACAATTTTCAGAGATAAATCAATAAATAAATGAATGAGTGGGTACTCTTACCAGAGCAGTTGGACCCTCAACTCACCGTACGGTGGGAGGGTCATCAAGGCTTGTACAGACCGATTGTCTGGATCCAGGAGTCCTCACTTTTATGTTCAAGAATGACTTGGTTGTTCAAAGGTTGTGTTGTAACAGACGTCTCTCTGTCAGTAATAGCTCAAAACACATGCGGAAGAAGAAAAAATAGAGGTGCTCCTCATGGTGTAAAACTATTATATTTAATAGTGTAAAAAAATTCCAAAATTCACAATACGTGATGGGAATGCAAATAAAATCATAAAAGAGGCTAACACAGCCACACGTGATGAAAAAACAGCAAACCGGAAAAATCAATCACAAAACCGCAAAATGAAAGAATTAAAAATATAGCAGCAAACTCCCACCTTTGGATAGGTGTGAGGAGTGTTCCAAAAAGTTTAGAATGCAGCGGAGGTGCGTTGGAAAGGTCACCCTACCGGTTTCGTCGCCCCAGTTGAAGTCCTCATTGCGACGAAATCGGTAGGGTGACCGTTCCAACGCACCTCCGCTGCATTCTAAACTTTTGGATAAAACATGATGGGTGTTCTGTACAACTGAATGTTGCTCTGTTATTTTTTTTTTAGGTACTTATGATGACTGTTTACTGTTTATACCTATCTGTATTGCGTTTCTACCCTCGGGAGACCTGAAACACTTTGGTGACTCTCATGCTGAAGATGCCCTGCCTACAGGGGTGCTTCTTGGCAAGCCCCCGCCTCACTATATAGTTTTACCTCAGAAATGGCCTCGTCAGCCAGTGGGAGTCACCTAAGGTTTGTCTCATGGAATGTTAAGGGGCTTCGTTCTCCATGCAAACGTATGTCCATCCTTAGGCATTTGAAGCGTCTCCGGGCGGATGTGGCTCTGTTACAGGAGACACACCTGTCCGCGAACGACCTAACACGTCTCCGTAAACTATGGGTAGGCTCGGTATATGCCTCACCGGCTATAGGCCGTAAGGCTGGAGTGGCTATCTTGCTGCACAAGAATTTGCGACACACTCTTAGGGAGGTCAGAGCAGACTCGACAGGCCGCAAGCTGACTTTACACTTGACTTTAGGAACCAAACATGTTGCCATCACCAATATTTATGCCCCTAACGCCTCCTTTTTCCAGGATATGGTGCGATGGATACTTACTGCCCCTGAAACCCTTCACCTGGTAGGAGGAGACTTCAACTCTGTCATGTCCACACTGGCCGACCGCACGAGTAAAGTTGCCCGCGGACTGCGCGATTCCCCCCCCCCTGATGTCTGACTCGACTCTACTAGCGTGATCTATTTCCTCCATGCGGTATGTAGATTTGTGGCGTCTGATGCACCCGACGGATCAGGAGTATACCTTCTTTTCACCCCCGCACAACTCTTTTTCCCGCATCGACTACTTTTTTGCCTCCCCTGCATTAACAACTACTTTGTGCGATTCGGAGATAGTGGATGCCAGAATTTCGGATCACAGCCCCATTATTATACATATGGCACAGGCTAAACCCTCTTCCCCCTCGCCCACATGGCGATTTCCTTCATATCTAGCTGACAATGATGACTTTGGCCACATGCTTTGTGAAGCGTGGAACGAATACACCTTAACTAACGGGGAACACATCACCAATCCAAACCTCTTTTGGGAAGCTGTCAAAGCTTTCCTGAGAGGGAAGATCATCTCATATACCACCCAATTTAAAAGACATGCCAGGCAGCAATACGAACGGGCGAGTGAAGCTCTACGTTTGACACACGAACGCCTAACTCTAACTCGCACCCCTAATAATATACAAGAGTGGAGTCAGGCTAAGCGTACGTTTGACCTTTGGGCGGAACAGCAAGAAGCTGCTAAAATGTCATACGTTAATCTGCATTATCACAGATACGGCAACAAAGCAGGCAAGTTACTGGCCAAGCTGTGCTCGGGGCCAAGAAGACCCACCCATATTTCCTCCCTGAAAGATGCGACTGGCTCTCTGGTCACCTCGCCTGCTGAAATTAGTAACTTGCTTGAAGATTACTACACAAAACTCTATGCAGCTGACCAGACGGACAATGTTGCTGCGGAAGCTCTCCTGGCTAAGATCCGTCTGCCCAAGCTTAAACTTGCACAACTAGAGGAGCTTAATGCCCCTATCACCTCTGATGATATCCGGCGCACAATCAAAAACATGGCATCTGCTAAGGCCCCAGGCCCAGACGGCTACACAGCTGAATTTTTTTAATTGACTAAGGACTTTGTTCCGGACACCTTACAACGGGTATATGCAGCCATGTGGGAGGGGGGCCCCTACCTTCCTACCGGTGCGCAGGCGCACATCAAACTGCTTTCTAAGAAGGGGAAGGATCCCTTATTGCTGGGCTCCTACCGCCCAATTTCCCTAATTAACGTGGACGTCAAAATTCTTTCCAAAATTATTGCGTCACGCTTGGCTCCGCTGCTCCCTTCTTTGCTACACTCAATCTGGCTTTGTCCCGGGACGCTTGGCGACTCTAAACATCCGTAAGGTTTTGCTGGCACTGGAATACGCTAAAACGCACCCCGATCACGACGTCGCTATTATTTCGTTAGATGCCGAAAAAGCCTTTGACAACGTTAGTCTGTCTTGGCTGTTCAAAGTAATGGAACGGTTCGTTTTTTCGGGCCCGATCATGCGATTTTTGCAACAAATGTACGCATCACCAACTGCGCGTCTTGTTACCCCTGATTTTGTCTCGAACTCGATACCCCTAACAAAAGGGACAAGGCAGGGATGCCCCCTGCCCCCCCCCTACTTTTTAATTTTGCCATTGAACCCCTGTCGAGATTACTCAACTCCCATGAAGGGATCAGTGGCGTCCCCGTGGGTAACCAAGTTCTTCGCTCTGCCATATTTGCCGATGACATACTTCTGTTCTCCACCGACCCCCGTGCAGACTTTGACAGACTCCGAGATCACTTTGCGGCCTTCCGACTATGCTCTGGCTTTCGTATAAATTTTGACAAAAGCGAAATTCTGGCACTCAACCCACGATTATCTGCTAGATGGAGACCTCTATCTCCGTTTACTATGGCAACTCAACACATTACATACCTAGGCATCCGCATAGGCCGTGACCCATCTTCTTTGTATGTACTTAATTACCCTCCATTAATTGCAAAAATTATCAAGGAGCTAGAAGCATGGGCGGCCCTCCCCCTTTCACTCTTTGGGAGATGTCACCTTTTTAAAATGGTGTCATTTGCACGCCTGCTTTATCCGATGCAGACCATACCTTTATTATTGAAACACTCTGATGTGCAAAAAATCCATAGGGCTCCATCCACTTTTATATGGTCCCGCAAAAAGCCGCGTATTGCGCTGCAAAAACTATGCCTCCCAAAGTCTGAGGGTGGGGCGGGTCTACCCAATATTCGGTTTTATAATCTTTCATGCTTACTTAGACAGGGCATGGACTGGCTGAGTGGAAAGTCGAAATATTGCAATATCCTACTTGAGGGTGCTCTGACTGCCCCACATACCCTTTCAGCCATCCTTCACTCCAATCCTAATGCTCTACCTTCCCACCTCAAGTCAAGTATACTTATTAGAGATACAGTCATCGCTTGGAGGGAGGTACGGAAATTGTTGGGCCTTCCATCCAGTATCTCACGCTATCTACCAATCCAGGGCAACCCTATGTTTCTTCCGTCCACTCTTCACAAAGCTTTTGACCACTGGCAAATCAAAGGGCTAACGAAAATAACTTCTGTCTATCATGGTGAACCTGCTAAGTTTAAGTCCTTCGGGGCCCTGTCGAGTGAATTCTCTTTACCACCGTCGCACTCCTTCTTTTACCATCAACTAATTGATTATCTGAGGTCTTGTCATGGACCGAACTCTGATCCTTTCCAGCAGTCCTTCATTGATGTTGTACTAAAGAGAAACGACTATTCCATCTCCAGTCTTTACTCCTACCTTATTCAACACCAAACGGAGAAATATCACCTTGCACCGTTCCGAAAATGGTCCACCCTATTTGACGATGATGATCTACCCGAAAAAATCCTTGAGGGATACAGACATGTTCGCAAACCTAACTATATCGGAAACATGGCGTGAAACACAATTTAAGATTATACACAGAGCGTATTTCCCATTTTGATTCAATAAAGCGGACCCGACTCAAGCGCAGTGCTCCTGGTGCTCCCAGCCTCGCCCCACGTTGATACACCGTCTTTGGGACTGTACAGCCATCTCCAAATTCTGGGACTCTGTCATGACCCACATATGCACAGTCCATACTACTAAGATCCCGAAGGATCGGTTATTATGCTTGTTTGACTACACGCCACCAGCATCCTCTACAACGGCACTGGCGCCCCTCAATATTCCGCAATGGGCTCATCTCTGCCTCCTAGTAGCTCGCAGGACTATTATGTCCCATTGGATTTCACCAACACCACCCTCGCTGGAAGCAGTGAAAGGGTCCATGCTTTCACTCTTTTACTTGGAGAGGCTGGACACGATTACGCTAAACTTTCGCTCTACTTCCCGCTTTTTTGCGAGATGGCGTACCTAATATTGTGGCCACATTACCTCGGACAGTCTTACAAGATGTCATGCGACCATTTCGCTATACCGACTGGTACTTGAAAAGAGACCTTACCAACTCATTGGGCCACCTTAAGGTCTCTGATCTATCTGACCCCTCTACTTCTTGAACACTAATTGCGACCAGGGCTTTTTGGAGCTCCTTGACTTCCATGACTATCCTATACCTACAGCCATTAAGTCCCGTAGCTATACTGGCTATGGATGTGGTTAGGCCGATACATACTGTATGACATTTAGTTTTGGGTATTTGCTTCATGCTTCTACTCCTGAGGGTTCTACTTTTGCTTTTTCTGTTGCTATTTTCTTTTTTCTTTTGATTGCTACGGTATAAGTCATCACCTTTGTTTGTTTCTGTTGTAATGCTCTGGTATACTGCATATTGACTACTGTTCTGGGGTTGTGTTTACCCTTCCTATCTGTAAGTTGGAAATCCAAATAAAAATATTTGCAAAAAAAAAGGGGGGCAGATTTCTGCCCTGACTGTCTTTTTTTTTTTTTTTTTTTTTTCAACGACCCCTGGCGGCTCACTCTCCAGTGAGTACGTTTTGTGCAGGTGGTTCAGCATGTGGCTCCTACGGTCCGTCCTCCACTACCTCTGTGGGACCTGATCCTGGTCCTATCAGTGCTTCAGAAACCACCATTTGAAAACATTAGGGAGATTCCATTGTTGACACTTTTTCAGAAAGTGGTCTTTTTGGTTGCTGTTGCTTCAGACGGGTTTCTGAGCTGGCAGCCCTGTGATGCAAGGCTCCCTATCTGGTCTTCCACAAGGATAAGGTGGTGCTGCATCTGCAGCCTTCTTTTCTTCCTAAGGTTGTTTCAGCCTTCCATCTCAATTAAAACATTGTACTTCCATCCTTGCG
The DNA here is from genome assembly GCF_905171775.1 of Rana temporaria. Classification (NCBI taxonomy): domain Eukaryota; kingdom Metazoa; phylum Chordata; class Amphibia; order Anura; family Ranidae; genus Rana; species Rana temporaria. The sequence goes on from NC_053489.1 coordinate 373,914,404, forward strand.
TTTTGTACTGATTTTTGGCGAACTGAGCTGCGAGATGCAGGGAAATGGGTTATACCCAGAGGGACCGCCCCCTGGGCGGTACTTTATGGTGTGTGATGTGTTTAACACTTACTATAAATTTCTGCCTAGTCACTCCTGAATGAAGGCTAATACCCACTTTGTCAAGATTAAGGCTGTGTCCATCCATGAACTCGGAGAAAAGGATTTTATGGTGAGTACAAAAAATCATATTTCCCTTATCGTCTTTCAGGACAGCACCTTGAGAGCGTGGCTCCATCCACTTGACAGGAAACACCTCCACCAAACTTCTTAAAAGGGAGGCTCCTTCCACTTATCAGTTTTTGTGTTTCCTCCGGCGGGAACACATGTGGGGGTTAGGAGCTCTCCACAGAGATTTTATCTCCCTACTCCACCTGTTTTTTCCTTACCTCAGAGAGTCTGTTTCTCCCATTCACTGGTTAGAGAGTGCCTTGTGCATGGGCTCCTTCTCCCTCATCGGTGCTCAGTGAGCCAGGACTGCTCCGGGATACTGCTCCTTGGCAAGGTAGAGGCGCGGACATCTTTTTTCATGTCCAAGCAGCCAAACGCCGCCGCCATCTTGGGAAGGTCAGTCAGGCTGCTTCCCCCGGAAGTGAGGTAACTGGAAGGGGTGGCATCCTACGAGCAGGCGCGGGGGATGGACGTCATTTCCACCAGGAAGCGCTGAGGGAGGAACAGATCTGGTGCCTTGTTAGCTGGTTCTGGTCCGGTGCAGCGGCACTAGTGGAGTTCGGAACCGGCAGTTTGGTCACCAGCATCACGCTGCTGCCTCAGCATGGACGCAGGATCCGCAGCGAGTGGAACAGGCACTGGCACCAGCAAGACTCAGGTAAGGTGTAGACCTGAGGTTCTACTCTCATTTACTATGGGGTCTCTCTCTAGCTCTCTTTTCCCTTAGGGGGGTGTGAGTGTCCCCCCCCCCCCCCCCTGGTGGCGGGGGCCTGTTTGGGCACGTGAGTGTAAAGGATCTCTCATTGTGCACCTGTGGTGAGCATCTTGATGGTTTTTCAGGCTGACTCATATGGATCGTTTGTCTTTAATTCCTTTTTTTTTTTTCTTTTTTCCTCATCAGGCCAAGAGCTCTGAACCCGGAAATAAAAATAAATGCCCTTCATGCAAGTCCAAACTTTCTGAAGGCTGGTGAAAAACGTTGTCAGTCATGTATTGACTTATTAGTGAAAGAGGAAGCGTCTGCTGCTTGCAGCGACATAATCACATCTGTTAAAGTATTGGATGCTACGATTAAGTCGTTTAAATCCTCACTCACAAAACCATCCGTGAGACAATCCTCTACCTCACAAGACTCCCTGTTAGTTCCTGTAGTGGAGGCAGAAGAGAGTCCTCTGAACCAGGAAGGTCCTTCCTCCTCACATTCCCAAGAATCAAGAGGAGGAAGATGAACTGGAGAATGTGTCTTCAAAATAAAAATTGTCTTTGGAACAAGTAGTTGCATGGACAGCTTTTAGGATTAGAGGAGAGCTTTTGGGATTAGAGGAGGAACGTAAAGCATTATCTTTACACGACAGGAGGTATGCAGGACTCAGTGAGCCCAAAATACGTACCTTTCCAGTCCATACTATAATTTCTGAAGCAATCAAGAAAGAATGGACTGATCCTGAAAAGTAACCTTTCTTTGCTAAAGCACACAAAAGAAGGTTTCCTTTTGATGAAGACCCAGCAGCTCCATGGAATAAAGTTCCAAAATTTGATGCAGCCTTTTCTCAAGTCTCAAGATCTTCTGATTTAGCATTTGAGGACATGGGGATTCTGAAAGACCCCATGGATAAGAGGATGGATCAGCAATTAAAAAGGGCTTGGCAATCCATCATGGGCAACCTTAAGCCAGCAATGGCAACTACTTGCGTCTCCAGAAACATGGAGTATTGTCTGACCCAAATTAAGGCTCATATAATGGCTGATTCGCCAAAGCAAGAAATCCTAGACTCCTTTTCAACCCTGTCAGCTGCTGTAGCCTATGTCTCAGATGCATCTGCAGAATCTATCAGAATGACAGCAAGGTCCACGGCCCTTACTAATTCAGTTAGGAGGGCGTTGTGGTTAAAGACCTGGCCAGGGGACACAGCATCTAAAAACAAGCTGTGTGGAGTACCCTTTTCAGGGGGATTTATTGTTTGGGCCCGATTTTAGATGCAGTGCTCGACAGGACTGCAGACAAGAAAAAAATCTTTCCCTGTCAAAAAGAAAAATCAGTTAGGCAGAAAGTTTTTTCGTCCTCCAAAAGGCTCAACAACAAAGTAAGCCTCAGAGGAAGAAAGGTTGGTCAGGGCAGAAGGGAAAAGGCAAAAGTAATGTCCTTTTCCATCCTCCTGCGGCAACCAACAAAACACAATGACAACCGGTTGCATGTAGGGGGAAGACTTCAAAATTTCTCCCTTTTTGGGCAAGCATAACACAGAATCAGTATATTCTCTCTATGCTGTCTCAAGGTTACAGAATAGAGTTCTCGGACCCTCCCCCAGAGAGGTATCTATTGACAAATCTACCAAGAGATATAGTCAAATCCCTAGCAGTGAACAACCTTTTGAAGTATCTGATGAACCAGGGGGTTGTAACTCTAGTACCAGAGGGGGAGCTTTATCAGGGGTTTTATTCCCATGTATTCATGATAAAAAAAGCTGTCTGGAAGTTTCAGACTCATTCTCAACCTGAAGCCATTGAACAGATCGGTCCTATACAAAAAATTATGTATGGACTCAATCTTCACGGTCAAAAATCTTTTGACAAAGGATTGCTTTATGGCATCAATCGACCTGCGAGATGCCTATCTGCATATCCCCATAGCCCCCCAATCCCCAAAAATTCTAAGGTTGGCGGTAAAAATGGGAAAAGAGGTCGTGTATCTCCAATTCAAAGCCCTCCCCTTCCGCCTTTCCTCGGCTCCGAGAATATTTACAAAGGTCATGGCAGAAGCCCTCCTTCCCCTTCGCCTACAGGGGGTAGCAGTAATTCCATACCTGGACGACCTACTCTTCTTTGCCCCCTCCAGGGAGAAATTGTTGGAGGATCTCGAAAGAGCTCGCAGTCATCTAGAAGCATTGGGCTGGATCATAAATATGGAAAAATATTATTTCAACCCAACCCAAGAAGTACAATTTCTGGGGTATCCTATAAGCTCAGTGGAGCAAAAAGTTGGTCTCCCAGAAGACAAAAAAACTAAAGATGCTAGGGGTCGTAGCCTCCTTACAGACAAACCAAGAGCTATCAGTTAGACATGTCAGCTCTGGGAACCCTTACCTCATCTATGCCAGCGGTGCAGTGGGCAAGGCTTCACTTCATTATTGTGATTTAAAATTACCACATAGAGTGTATACCATAACGAATAGAAAAACTACAAATAAAATCAATAACTTTGCAGACAACTCTGCAACATGAGTGAACACAATCACTTAAATCACTGTGTTAAGGAGAAAAAAAAATTATATTATTCCCAATAATGTGCATAAATTTGCAGATGGCTCTGCAACATGAGTAAACACAAACACTAGAGTTCACTGTGTTAAGGAAAAATAGTCCCAATATTGTGCATAGAAAACAATGAAATCTTCTTAATTTGCCGTGATCTTCCTAAATGAAGAGAAGTAAAGAGTGCCACCACCACACTTGTATCTTTTTTTATACACAAGGTGTGTTGTCAATTAAATGCTCTTACCAGAACTTGTTGACCACTTTAATTAAAAAGATAGTCACACAGACTTGAGCAGCATTGTGCCTGCACACATGATGACATGGAAGAAATAAATACACCTCAGCTCCAGGCGTTCCAATTGGGGTAAATATGCAAAAAAGAACCAGGAAAATCCAATAGCGTAATAAAGTTTAATAAAATATGACAATAAAAAACAGGGAAAGCCAAATGGCCTCTTACTTTAAAAGGTGCCTACCCGGCACTGAGGCTGCAGACTTGTTACCGCCAATCCGCGGTTCAAAAATCGGTTCAGGGAGTAAGATGCCACCGCCGTAGCTCCACCACGAGATCCTTGCTGACAGCTCACAGGACGGGAGGACGTCACGTGACCAGGACCGCCTCCAATGTATGTTTCGTTGGATGAACGTCTTCAGGGGGGCGTGCCTGGTCACTGAAGGATCATGGTATATGTAGTCAAGTATGACTACTCATTGGTCCAAATAGGTAAGACTAATTCTAAAGCCAGCCTCGGTACCGTTTGGGATATAACTCCGCAGATACAGCATACAGGGTCACATAAAAGACATGAGTAGATCATCACATCTACCATAATGTTAAACCAGTAGAAAATGTAAAAAATACAATACTTAAACGGCTGCCATGAAAAGTAAAATTAAAAAAGTAAAATTAAAAAGCAACCACTCTCGCATCCCTCCGGACGTGCATCACAGTTTTCTATGGAGAGCATAGGTTGCACGAGACAAAAGTTATAAGGGAACATACCAGTGGATAAGCTATATTCACACACATATAATGAATCAGATTAGATATAAAACGATAACAAATTGGGCTAGTATAGAAATCCTAGCACTAAAAAAGGAGGGAACAAAAAGACGACCTCCCTTGATTCCCTCTGGATGTGCATACCAATCTCAGACAATTGATAATAAAAAAAAAACGCAGCAAGGGCATGCACCAAAGTCAGAAAATGAGCGGACATCAGCCCATAATCAGCTCCAAACAATGCCCCGGGGCCAGCCTATACCCAAAATTTGTAATAAAACAATAATAATGAATGTTAAAAAAAGCAACTCCATCTCTTACATTTTAAAATTATCCAATAGGAATGATGGATATGAAGGTTATTTTTCTTGGGCCTGATCTGAAGGGCTACAGGTCAATCATTGGCTAAAAAGCAATTCAGATCTAGCTCAATGTTAAGACCTGATGGTTGCATAGTCCGTAGTCTATGGACCCACTTCATTTCGTTTTGGGAGACACTACGGGTCATATGCGTCCCCCGCCAGTGTCTAGTAATTTTGTCAATGCCATAGAATGTACAAAGGCTAGGATCACTCCCATGATGGCTAGCGAAATGTCTCGATACACTATGGCTAGGGAAACTCTTTTTTTTTTTTTATATTGGCTAGATGTTCATTGATTCTGATCTTTAACTGACGTGTGGTTCTCCCTACGTACTGTAATGAGCAATGACACTCAACGACGTAGGTAACATGGTCAGATCCACATGTAATAAGCGGCTTGATCTTGAAGGATTCTCCTGTTACATTGGATTTAAATTGGGTCATCGAAATTAAGTGGGTTCATAGACTACGGACTATGCAACCATCAGGTCTTAACATTGAGCTAGATCTGAATTGCTTTTTAGCCAATGATTGACCTGTAGCCCTTCAGATCAGGCCCAAGAAAAGGAACCTTCATATCCATCATTCCTATTGGATAATTTTAAAATGTAAGCCATGGAGTTGCTTTTTTTAACGTTCATTATTATTGTTTTATTACAAATTTTGGGTATAGGCTGGCCCCGGGGCATTGTTTGGAGCTGATTATGGGCTGATGTCCGCTCATTTTCTGACTTTGGTGCATGCCCTTGCTGCGGGTTTTTTTATTATCAATTGTCTGAGATTGGTATGCACATCCAGTGGGCATCAAGGGAGGCCGTCTTTTTGTTCCCTCCTTTTTTAGTGCTAGGATTTCTATACTAGCCCAATGTGTTATATAATGAATCCGATTAGATATAAAATGATGTGTGTGAATATACCTTATCCACTGGTATGTCCCCTTATAACTTTTGTCTCGTGCAACCTATGCTCTCCATAGAAAACTGTGATGCACGTCCGGAGGGATGCGAGAGTGGTTGCTTTTTAATTTTACTTTTTTAATTTTACTTTTCATGGCAGCCGTTTAAGTATTGTCTTTTTTAAATGTTCTACTTGTTTAACATTATGGTAGATGTGATGATCTACTCATGTCTTTTATGTGACCCTGTATGCTGTATCTGCAGAGTTATATCCTAAACGGTACCGAGGCTGGCTTTAGAATTAGTCTTCCCTATTTGGACCAATGAGTAGTCATACTTGACTAAATATACCATGATCCTTCAGTGACCAGGCATGCCCCCCTGAAGACGTTCATCCAACGAAACATACGTCGGAGGCGGTCCTGGTCACGTGACGTCCTCCCGTCCTGTGAGCTGTCAGCAAGGCTCTCGTGGTAGAGCTACGGCGGTGGCATCTTACTCCCCGAACCGATTTTTGAACCGCGGTTTGGCGGTAACAAGTCTGCAGCCTCAGTGCCGGGTAGGCACCTTTTTAAAGTAAGAGGCCATTTGGCTTTCCCTGTTTTTTATTGTCATATTTTATAAAACTTTATTACGCTATTGGATTTTCCTGGTTCTTTTTTGCATATTTACCCCAATTGGAACACCTGGAGCTGTGGTGTATTTATTTCTTCCATGTCATCATGTGTGCAGGCACAATCCTGCTCAAGTCTGTGTGACTATCTTTTTAATTAAAGTGGTCAACAAGTTCTGGTAAGAGCATTTAATTAACACACCTTGGGTGTAAAAGAAGATACAAGTGTGGTGGTGGCACTCTTTACTTCTCTTCATTTAGGAAGATCACGGCAAATTAAGAAGATTTCATTGTTTTCTATGCACAATATTGGGACTATGTTTCCTTAACACAGTGAACTCTAGTGTTTGTGTATACTCATGTTGCAGAGCCATCTGCAAATTTATGCACATTATTGGGAATAATATATATATATTTTTTTCTCCTTAACACAGTGATTTAAGTGATTGTGTTCTCTCATGTTGCAGAGTTGTCTGCAAATTTATTGATTTTATTTGTAGTTTTTCTATTTGTTATTGTGTACACTATATGTGGTAATTTTTAAATCACAATAATTTGTGTGTGGTTTAGCGCCCTCTATCTTTCACCTTCAATGTTCACAATTCAGTATTGTTTTATGAGGAGCAGCCTTTTCTGATTTGTAATTTTGAATTTAATATTTTGTTTGGCGTGGATTTTGCACCCTTTCAAGGCTTCACTTCAGACCGCTTCAGAGTTTCCTTCTGAAAATGTGGGATCACAGGACAGAATCTCTGGAGGCAAAGGTAAAAATCCCCACCAGGGTAAAACGGTCGCTGTGGTGATGAAGTCAGGCAAACTTTTCAGCAGGCCTGTTATGGTCATTCCCAATAGAAAGAGTGGTAACGACAGACGCCAGCCTATGGGGATGGGGGGCACACCTTGGTCAGAACTATGCTCAGGGTGTTTGGTCACGGTCAGAAGCAGAAAAGTCCTCCAATTGGAGAGAAATAAGGGCAGTAGCCTTGGCTTTGGATGCCTTCTCCACAGGACCTTCAAGGTGCCCATGTTCAAGTCTTCTCGGACAATGCCACTACCATAGCCTAAACAGGCAAGGAGGCACAAGAAGCAAGTCACTTCAGCTTCTCGCCTCAGACATCCTAAACTGGGCAGAAAATCATTTGCTGTCCTTATCAGCGGTCCACTTCAAATGCACTTTAAATATAGTGGCGGATTTTCTAAGCAGAAAACTGATTCAGGAAGCAGAATGGACCCTAAATCTGGATGTCTTCACTTTGATCACCCGAGCCTGGGGCCAACCACAAATAGACCGATTTGCGTCAGAAGAAAATACGCAGCTTCCGACAGGAACAGATGCGTTAATACAGCCTTGGAAATTCCAGCTGGCTTACGCCTTCCCTCCGTTTCAACTAATCCCGTTGGTACTGAGGAAGATCCAGAAGGAGAAGGTGGAAGTAATTCTAATTACTCCATTCTGGCCAAAAAGGGCCTGGTTTACCACCATTCTTCGAATGGCAGTCAGGCCGCCTTGGCGCTGCCGCTCCAGCAGGACTTGCTTCTACAGGGTCCGATATGCCATCCGGAGGTGGCCTGTCTAAGCCTCACGGCGTGGTATCTGAGAGGCAGTTAATGAGACGAAAAAGTCTGTCTCGACCACTTGTGACTACCTTACTTTCCAGTAGAAAACTGGTTACCAGGAAGATCTATGCTAAATACTGGAAGGTCTACAACTCCTGGTGTCACTCGTCCAATAGAGTGGTGAAAAATCTAGTGTCAGTTTTGGAATTCCTTCAGAATGGAGCAACAAAGGGCTTATCAGTCAGTACACTTAAAGTGCAGACAGCCGCATTGGGTGTTTTTCTGGAAAGACCTATATCCTCGGAGCCATTGGTGTCAAGATTTTTCACGGCACTTTCTAGGTCTAAACCAGCTCCTGTGTGACACTTCCCCAGTTGGGATTTGTCAGTGGTTCTTCAGTCATTATCTAAAGAACCCTTTGAACCGTTACAAGACATTTCTCTAAAGTACCTTACTCTCAAGACGGTGTTCCTAGTGGCAATTACAACAGCCAGAAGAATCGGCGAACTGCACACCCTGTCAATAAAGAAACCCTTCCTATCCGTATACACGGACAGGGTTGTACTAAAGACCGATCCAGCTTTTCTACCAAAAGTGGCATCAGCCCTCAATCGGGCGCAGGAAATGTCATTCCAAACTTCTGCTCTAATCCATCAGGGGAGAAGGAACGCCAATTTCACATGTTGGATGTGAGAAGAACCTTACTACATTACCTTGAAGTGACCAAGGATTTTCGATCTTCAGACTCCTTGTTCATACTTTTTTCAGGAAAAAAGAAGGGCCACCAAGTGTCTAAAAGGTCAATTGCTAGATGGCTAAAAACCGCTATTTTGGAAGCCTACTCCCAAGCAGGGCCATCTCCCCCATTGGGAATTAAAGCACACTCTACTAGAGCTCAGGCCACTACATGGGCAAAAATAGCTGGTGCCACCCCATATCAGATCTGCAAGGCGGCTACGTGGTCAAGTTACCTTACGTTTGTCCGTCATTATAGACTGGATCTTCTGTCAGCAAGCGATCAGGCTTTTGGCAGAAAGGTCTTGCAGGCTGTGGTCCCTCCCTAAGTGTGTAAGTCTCTGTTATCCTCTCAAGGTGCTGTCCTGAAAGACAATAAGGGAAAAGTCAAGTTAGGAATACCGGTAACTTGTTTTCCATGAGTCTTTCAGGACAGCAGCAACCCGCCCTTAAATGTTTTGAATATTATGCTGTGACTAACCATACTCTAATTATGTGTTCCAGCTTGGGCCGGAGGTTTCTCTACTACTACTACTACTACTACTACTACTGATAAGTGGAAGCAGCCTCCCTTTTAAGAAGTTTGGTGGAGGTGTGTTTCCTGTCAAGTGGGTGGAGCCACGCTCTCAAGGTGCTGTCCTGAAAGTCTCATGGAAAACAAGTTACCGGTAAGCCTAACTTGACTTTTTTGCCATGATGTTATGCCACATCAGCTTTAAAGCGGGGGTTCACCCTTAGAGGGAACTTTTTAGCCTTAGATTCCTGCTCGTTTTGTCTAGGGGAATCGGCTATTTGTTTTAAAATATGAGCAGTACTTACCCGTTTACGAGATGCATCCTCTCCGTCGCTTCCGGGTATGGGCTGCGGGAATGGGCATTCCTTCTTGATTGACAGTCTTCCGAGAGGCTTCCGACGGTCGCATCCATCGCGTCACGATTTTCCGAAAGAAGCCGAACGTCGGTGCGCAGGCGCAGTATAGAGCCGCACCGACGTTCGGCTTCTTTCGGCTACGAGTGACGCGATGGATGCGACCGTCGGAAGCCTCTCGGAAGACTGTCAATCAAGAAGGAACGCCCGCTCCCGAAGACCCATACCCGGAAGCGACGGAAGAAGATGCATCTCGAAAACGGGTAAGTACGGATCATATTTTAATACAAATAGCCGATTCCCCTAGACCGAACGAGCAGGAATCTAAGGGGAAAAAAAAAAAAATTTATAAATGGGTGAACTCCCGCTTTAACTTAAAGTGGATGTAAGCCAAAAATTGTTTTCCGGATGTCGCAAGTAGAGAATACGATTTTCTATCATTTGTGCCCAGTCTTGCCACACATAGTTAATCCAGCTCTGAGCAATCCTCTTTTTATTCAGTGAAATAAAACAGACTTGCAGAGAAAAAACCAAAGCCTGTTCTGCCCCCATGCTTCGAGTGACAGGTTATTTGCATATCTTGTGCACTAGCCTGGAGACATGCACATCCTGTGTAAAAAGTTCACAATTCACATCCCCCTCTTCTCCTCTCCCCTCCTCCCCACTCCCATCCAGCTCTCCCAGGATTGGCTGCATTTACTGGGTTTTGACTAGATGTTTCTCATCATATGGAGTGTGATCCACAGTTCAGTGTGACAAGGAAATGTATGCTGCAGTGAACAGCCATCAGAATATACATAGACAAGTGATTAGGGGAGATCAATTTGGTCAGAGCTGGGCAGAGTAGAAGCTTGAGTGATCATCTTATTATTGTTATATTGCAGTGTGTGTCTGAGGTCACCTGATCACAGATGCAACATTTCTTTATATTACCAGGATGTGTTATGTGGGGGAGGAGTGGATTTCTCACTTTTTATACTTACACCCAGTAAGGCTGAATGAGCTTAGGGCTGATTCACATTAGTGCACTGTGCGAGATCGCAAGTGATTTGCACCGCAGCGCAAATCACGTGATGTCTGTGCGATTTCAGAAATACAGATAGTATGGCTGATATCACACTGCATTTGGACCAAACATGCACAGGACCCCTTTTTTGGTCCACACCAGAATCGCATAGGTGTTCACACCTGTGCAATCTGATTCATGACCTGTCAGTTCGCAGTGCGATATGCGAGCTGAAATGGGGGTGTCATTACCATTGTATGGCACTCCCCAGCAGTTTGCATATGGCAGTGTGAACTGCCGTGTGAGTCGAGTGCGATGTGTGAACCCGCAGTGGATTTGCAGGGTTCCCAAATCGCACCAGTGTGAACCCAGCCTCAAAGCATACAGCCTACAAATGTCACCCGACTGCTCAGTTCACACTGGTGCGATTCGGTAACCCTGTGAATCCACTGTGGGTTCCCACATCGCACCCAACTTGCACGGCAGTTCACACTGCCATATGCGAACTGCTGGGAAATGTCATACAATGGTGATGACACCCCAATTTCAGCTCGCTTATCTCACTGCAAACTGACAGTTTGGACATGAATTGGCTCGCATAGGTGTGAACACCCATGCGATTATGGTGCGGACCAAAAAAGGGACTTGTGAGTGTTGTATGGCTGAAATCGCATCGCACAGACATTGCATGTGATCTGAACAGCAATGTGGTGCGAATCCCAGGAATGTGGAGTGTACAGTGGTGGGTAGTACGTGCAGGATGATGTCCGGATAGTGGACAGTGTCAGATATTTTTATTTTTTTATTTTACAATTTAATGTATTTTTTTTCCCAAAAGGTTTTTTGGGACCAGTGGATTTTTATTTTTATAAAACATGTGTTAATTATTTGTTTACAATTTATTTTTGTACTATTGATGGGAGGGTGGGGTTTTATTTTTTAAATATATTTTTTTCACAGTGCTTTTGGGAAAGGGGGTGGGGAATGTGGCAGTGGTTGGTGTCAGTAGGGCAATGGTCGGTGTCACTGGGGTAGTGGTCGGTCAGTGTTTCCAACCGTCCGTATTTTTTCGGACAGTTCGTAAAAACAGGCACTCCCCCCCCCCCCCCCCCGTTCGTAAATGTCAGTTGTTGCGCAAATGTGCCAGTAAAAATAGCCGAAATTGGTTCGGGTTGAAACTGCGCATGGAGATTGGAGGCAGGGGGTGATGGTGGCTGTGGTGGCACCACAGAGGGGGATGGAGGCAGTGGGTTGTTGGAGGCAGGGGGTGTTGGTGGCACCACAGAGGGGGATGGTGGCAACGCAGAGGGTGGGGGATGTAGACAGGGTTTGTTGGTGGCACCGCAGGGGACAATGGAAGCAGTGGGTGATTGGAGGCAGGGGGTGTTGGTGGCACCGCAGAGGGGGATGGTGGCATTGCAGAGGGTGGGGATGGAGACGGGGGGTGATTGGAGGCAGGGGGCCTGGGGGAGATTGAAGGCAGAGGGAGATTGGAGGCAGGGGGAGATTGTGGCACCGCAGAGGGGGATGAAGGCAGGGGGTGCTGGTGGCAGAGGGGGATGGAGGCAGGGGGTGATGTGAATAATTTGCTCTTATTATATCAAAAATATGTTTTTTTTTACCTTAATATCTACCTTAAATCATATTGCTATAGTGTACTTGTTTGTAGCCTTAATACTGAAATTTGTACCTAAAAATGTAATTTAGTAACTTTTGTGGAATGCCAGTAAAAACGTGGCTGCGCCAGTAAATTTCGGGTGTCGTGCCAGTAAATTTCAATCTGGTAGGTTGGCAACACTGTGGTCCGTGTCAGTGGACGATGTCAGTGGGGTAGTGGACGATGTCAATGGGGTCGGTGGTCTTGGGGCTCTGGACTGTGTCGGTATGGGGGGCGGTTGTGGTGGTGTTGTGTTTTTTCTTTTAATTTATTTTTATCAGCCCTGTTGGGGGTGTTGGTGACATGTCAGGGGTCAAACCATGCATGGGGGATCGTGGTGTTCACAGCTGTCCCTGCTGCACCGATCATCCCCGACTGTCCCTGGACATACACGTGTGCAGAACGCACTCTGTCACTCCTGCACATGCACGCCAGACGCAAGGCTCGTCCTCGCAATGCTGGCTAACCGTGGGAGTGTAGTGGTGGGCGGAGGAGTCATCTAACGTCACGACTCCACCCACTGAGCGCCGGAAAATAACACGCCCACAGATTCTGCAATATTGCGTGGCTCCAGGCAGGTGAGGGGACTTTTTGAACATAAGGGTACATACATTCGGCATGTATAGCATTATAGATTTGGGTTTACATCCACTTTAAGTGACACATTGTAGTATTTTTTCTTTGCGGACACATAACATGTTATGAAGGAAAGGGAGGGGAGGAGCGGAAAAGCTGGGCCAGCAAAGACTGCAATTAGACACTCCATAAAAGTGAGAAGGCTGTCCAAGGGCAGAGGGGGCTGTGCTAAGGATTTCATGTTTTCTGGAGTTCAAAATCCCTAATAAATGCAAAGCCATATAACCTCGCCAACTAAAAATTCTGCGAGTATGTATTTAAGACCCTTGTTTTTTGAGTGTTCCTGCTATTTTTTTTGTTTTTTAAGTTGGACATAGTGTTTAAAGGGGTTGTAAGGCTGGGTTCACACTATACTACACGACTTTCATCCTACTTTGGTCTGCAACATCGGTCCTACATTGGTCCTACACCCATCCGACTTTCATGAACAGGATACTACTTTGATCTGACTTTGTGATAGTTTGACTTGTTCTTTGACCAATCAAAACAATCCCAGAGTGAGATAAATTCCCTTTACTGCTGCTGTAATCACATGTCGGATGTCAAAAGTCGGATGCTAAGGACAAGGATCCTACTTTGGTCCGACTTCAATGATATTCAATGGGCTGAAGTAGGATCAAAGTTGGACCGACTTGTGTAGGAACAGTTAAGACGGCTCTCATAAGGAAATATTGATTTTCACACGTCATGCGACATGAGCTCCCAATGTCGGAGCGTTTGTTGGACTAGTGTGAACCCGGCCTCAAAGTTCATATTTTATTTTCTAAGTTTGGTTCCTTTAAGCTAGTGCATTTTTGGTTCACTTACCTTTTCCTTTGATTTCCCTTCTAAATGTTTTTTTTCTTTGTTTGAATTTCTCACTTCCGGTTTCTCCTCAGTAAGCTTTCCACCATCATCCGAGTGGTGGAAAGTCATTTAGAACAGCTTACTAAACACCTTACTGAGGAGGAACAGGAAGTGAGAAATTCAGACAAGGAAAACAAAGGAAAAAAACTTTAGAAAGGAAATCAAAGGAAAGAGGTAAGTGAACCAACAATGCACTAGCTTAAAGTAACCTATTTAGAAAATAAACAAACCTTTACAACCCCTTTTTAAGTGTTTTTTTTTTTTAATATATACCTTAGACTGGCTTCATACTGAAGGGGAGGTGTGTTTGCGGGACATTGGGAAAAGTCCTGCAAGCAGCATTTTTGGGACATCTTTTGCCCTGTCCATTGAAATGAATGGGCAGCGCTTCGGAAGTGCCACAACATGGGCGCTTTAAACCTCTTTTTTCAGTTTCTAGCGGGGGTTAAAATCAGCCGAAAAGCACCACTAAAACGAGTGGCGCTAACGCTCAGAGCCCCCAGTGTGCCTTAAAGTCAATCGCTATAATGGCTGGAGAATATCGGTGGCTGAATTACTTAATGATATAGCCCAATCAAGTTATATTCACATCTTTCAATTAAAATTTTGGATTTTTCCTATTTAACGATACCATAGATCCAAAATCCGCATTCGGGATGGTCGTGCTAAGCCTATTGATCTCCTGGCAAAGTACATAAGTGCAGAAGATGATGATTTAGCGGTTGAAATGCATGAGCCATACACTTTCCTGACTGGACTTACTGTGTCTGATCTTGAAGACTTACTAGAAGATATCCGAGTAAGTACTTTTCTTGGCAAGATGTTAATTTTTTTGTATAGTTATCTATAAAAACTGCTCCTATGTTATTTTCTTTTACCATTGTTTTCCAGATCTACATGGAGTTAGAGCAGGGAAAAAATGTGGATTTTTGGAAAGATATGACCATTATCACAGAGGATGAAATCTCTAAACTACGAAAGCTGGAATCTTTTGGCAAAGGCCCTGGTGAGCTGCAATAATAGTGTTTTATATTATATTCCACAGTATGTTGTTTTTTTTTTTAATGCATATTATTTTAGGAGTTCAGACAGCTCCTTTCAATAAAGCATAACAAATCTAGCTTAGAGTCCTGGCTTGTGACTTTGTTGACACCTGTTTGCACACAGGTACGGCAAAAGTTTATATTCCTGTATCCCCCCCCCCCCCCCAAGACATTACCTGAATGGGAAGTTGTTTACGCCAAGTAGTTAATATCTTTAAAGCCAAAACATATTTTCCCAAGACATCTTTCAGGACAGCACCCGAAAGATGGAACCCATGAAATACATCTTTCCTCCAAATCTTTAAAGGGAGGCACCTCCCTACCATCCATCAGTTTTTGTGTCTCCTCCGGCCCAGAGGAAACATCTGGGGGGGGGGGGGGGGGCATGGTCTCTTAGCTGCTCCTGAGGGACAGGGTTTTCTTTTATTTTTCCCCCCCTCTTTTCTTTATTTTTTTATTTTTTTTAAAGGACCTCAGCCCTCCCGGTTTACCCAGGCTTCTGCAGTGGGACGTCCGGCGCTCCTCTTCCCTTTTGGTGCTCGGGGAGAGCCACAGTGGGATCCAGCCAGCCTGCTCTGCTACGGCTTAGCGGCGGCTGCGCATGCACCGCCATTTTACGGTGGCCGAGAAGAGTCTCGGCCGTGCCGGAAGTGACATCACTAAAGGGCGGGTCGGCATAATTTCCGGTTGCTAGGTGCTGGCACTATGGGAGTCCGGAAGCGGAGCGTAAAGCCACGAGTGAGGCGCTGTACACCCGATATGGAGGACGCTGCAACAGTGGAGAAGGGCACAGACACCAGCAAGGCCCAGGTAGGGGGCAGCCTAAATCTGCCCGTTCCCTTACTTGGGGTTTTCGGTCCTCTTTTCCCCCCTGGTGGCAGAGGCCTGGTTGGGCACCCTTTCTTAAAGTGCACCTTGGGGTGGTCCACAGGTGGAGACTGTGGACCACCCCAGTAAAGGAAGAAAGCTCTATGCAGCACTTGCATTGCTTCCTTAGTCAAAGAGGAATCAACTTCCGTCTGTGATGACTTGTTTGCCTTAGTAGAAAAGGAGCTGTATGCCATGATCCAGTCATTCCATGACTCGTTGGTCAATCCAACGGCTAGTCAGCCTGCCACATACAAATCTTTCGAGGTTTCTCTTTCTGTCCCAGATAATCATACGGAAGGTCCTTCTACCAGGAAACCCCCCACTCCTTCCAATAATGGTTTAAGAAGAGGGATGATGAGGGACGTGAGGGGGGTGAGGGTAAATTTTAATTGCCCCTTTAAGAAGTTGATGGGCTTCTTGGAGCCATACATGTTACCCTTTGCCTAAGTGATGAAAAAAAAAAAAACACTGCACTACCACATGTACGCAGGTCTAGGTGAGCCTAAGGTTCAGACTTTTCTGGTTCATTCTGTCATTTTAGACTCCATAAGGAAAGAATGTCCAAAACCCGAGAGAGACTTTTTTCCATTTAAGGAAGACACCTCTGCGGTATGGAATAAGTTCCCCAGGCTGGTTGCTGCCTTCTCCCAGGTCTCTAGATCTGGCCTTTGAAGACATGGGGGTCCTAAAGGATCCAATGGATAAACGTATGGATCTATTGCACAAGAGATCTTGGCAAATCGGTCATGAACAATTTAAATAAAGCCAGCCATGGCCACGAAATGCGTAGCGAGGAACCTGAAATATTGGGGTTAGCAGCTAAAGACTCGTATAGTAGCGGATTCACCTAAACAGGACATTTTGGGTTCCCTTTTGTACCTTGTCCTCTGTGGTAACCTATATAGCGAATGCTTCAGCCGAAGCAATTCGAATATCGGCTCGATCAGCAGCCCTAACAAATTTGTCAAGAAGAGCATTATGGCTGAAGACTTGGCCAGGTGATGCGGCATCATAGAGTAAAGTCTGTGAGATTCCCTTTTCAAATGATTTTCACTTTGGCCTTGATCTAGATACCATTCTAGACAGGACTGCCGATGGGAAGAAGTCCTTCCCGGTAAAGAAGAAGAAGAAACCCCCAGAATGCTTTTTTAAACCTCAAAGAATTCAGGAGAAGGCCAACAAGTCCCAGGGAAGGGAAGAATTGGTCCGCACAAAAAAGCTAAATCCTTTTCCATCCTCCTACGCAAGCCGAAAAATCCCAATGAATCGACTCTACGGGTAGGCGGAAGGCTGCAAAGTTTATTTCCGCCGTGGTCAGCTATAACATCAAATCAGTTTATACTGACCACTCTTTCTCAGGGCTACTCAATAGATTTTACGGAACCCCCCCAAGGATATTTCTTGTGACAAATGCACAAAGGATCCAGTAAAAGCCCTGGTTATGAAGTCCTTAATATTATAGCTGATGCAGCAGGATGTAGTGATTCAAGTGCCACCAGAAGAGCGGCAACAGGGTTTTTATTACGTTTTCTTGGTAAGAAAGCCAACAGGGAAATTCTGATTGATCCTCATTCTACAACTTCTGAACAAATCTGTCAAGTACAGAAGGTTCAAGATGGACTAGTTTTTTTTTTTTTTTTGTCAGAAATCTGCTGACCCCAGAATGTTACATGGCGTCAATAGATTTAAGGAATGTATACCTGCATATCCCAATCTCGCTTCAGTCCCAGAATTATTTCAGGTTGGCGGTAAAGTTGGAAGGCGTGATTCATCATCTGTAGTTCAGGGCCTTGCTGTTCGAGCTGTCATCATCGCAGTGATTCCCTATTTGGACGACCTACCATTCTTCGCCCCCTCAAGGGTAAGGTTGCAGGACAACTTGGCCAAAGCATGCAACCATCTGGAATCTCTAGGATGGATTTTAAACCTCCAGAAATCCTCCCTAAACCTATCACGGAGGTTCGCTTTCTGGGCTACCAAATCAGTTCAGTAGATTTTTCTCCCGCAAGAGAAAGGACAAGGTTCAGTGCACTGTCGATGCTGCAGACCAACCAGCTGATAATAAGGCAAGTTATGGAGGCATTAGGGGTACTGACCTCAACAATGCTGGCTATTCAGTGAGCAAGACTGCACTACAGTTGTCTACAAACTTTTCTACTGAGGTCATGGGATCACAGCTTAAGATTCCAGGACATGCAGGTGAAGATTCCATCCCGGGTGAAGAGGTCATTATGGTAGTGGAGGAGTCAGTAGAGCCTATCAAGGGGTCTAGATTGGGCCTTTCCAGCCGAAAGAAGACTGACCACAGACGCCAGCTCTTGTGGATGGGGATCCCACCTAGAGGAAAACTTTGCCCAGGGAAGTTGGTCCAAAAATAAGCAAAAAGGTCCTCAAATTGGAGAGCTAAAGGCCTCATCTCCTACTAATATTCGCGCAAGGTCTCCAGTTTCACCATGTTCAAGTGTTGACGGACAACGCAGCGGCTTATCTAAACAGACAGGGGCATAAAGAACAGGTCCTTGCAAGCACTGGCAAAGGAATTCTCTGGGTGGAGAAGCATTTGCCATCCCTGTCAGCAATCCACCTAAAGGGGACCTTAAACAGAGTGGCCATTTCCTGAGCAGACACCCCATTCAGGAAGCAGAGTGGTCTCTGAATCCGGAGGTCTTCAACAATTTCCAGTATGTGGGGACAGCCAAAGGTGGACCTGTTTGCCTCATAAAGGTTCCTCAGTTCTTTTCTGTAAACAATCTCAACAGATCACTAGGGACAGACGCTCTGGCAAATCAATGGAAATTTCACCTTTGCTACACTTTGCCCCCTATTACTACAGTTCTAAGGTGTGGAGCATATGTGTCTATCCCCAGACTTAAAAGCGCTAAAACAAAAGTAAGGGTGGATGTAATCCATGTTATAAGTGAAGAACTCTCCTGCCAAAACCCCCTAATAACCCCCTAATAACTTGTAATACCAACAGCTCACCACCAGATGGCGCCAGCTCACAAAAAAAAAATGGCCCGCGGGTCGGTACTTTGAGACCACTGGCTTATTTGTTAACATTTCCGCCAGAAAAAAGCAGAGGACTTTGTGTGGAACTTATGCAGCCTGGAGGGAGTCGTGTACCTTTTGCACGATTTTTGGGGAATTATCCCAATGGTCTATGCAGGCTGAAGATTTGCTTTTGCCCTTAATGGCTTTCCGCCACTGCTCTACGGGAAAATGACTGGTCCAGATCTTTTTCCCATTTTAACATAGAGGCAATATTCTTATCTAAGGGATGTGGGTAATAGTAGTCATACAAATTGCAATACCTTTTTAGGCAAATTTGGATACCAGTCCATGAAATGTCTGGATCTTATTAGATGCTACTACTTGCTGCTGAGGTATAATTGTGTTTGATTTGGTGTATTTTATATAATTCCTCTGTATCCTCCTATTCTGGCCCTTCTGTCCTGCTGAGTGCCCCTACAGCGCTCTCTCTCTCTCTCTCTCTCTCTCTCTCTCTCTCTCTTGTGAGCCAATGAGGGGGGACAGGGCCAAGCCACGGCTGCCCTGTACCTCAGCAGGAGCCAATGGCTCCCCACTGCTGTCTCAGCCAATGAGAAGAGAGTCCTGGCCAGCCTAGACTCTTGTGCATCATCACTGGATCCAGATGGGACTCGGGTGAATACTGGGCTCCGAGGACTAGGCCGAAGCTGCGGCCTCGCCTAAAACATCCTGCTGCGGCTTCAGCCTAGTCTGCAGAGCGCCTTTTTTCCAGGATCGCGGCGGACTAGGCCCCCGCCGCGCGATCGGTGGGCCTGTGACGGCCGGTAATTGAGGCCGCGGCCTTGTGAAGTCCCCAGCTCTTCCTTCTGTGAGCTGGCGCCATCTGGTGGTGGCCGTTGGCATTACAAGTTAACCACTTCCAGACCGAAGGTGTTTTTCAGATTCGGCATTTACAAGACTAAAACAGTTTTTTTTGCTCGAAAATTACTTAAAACCCCCAAAAATGATATATATATATTTTCTAACACCCTAGAGAATAAAATGGCTGTCATCGCAATACTTTTTGTCACACCGTATTTGCGCAGCGGTCTTACAAGCGCACTTTTTGGGAAAAAATTACACTTTTTTTAATTAAAAAATAAGACAACAATAAATTTGGCCCAATTTTTTTATATATTGTGAAAGATAATGTTACGCAGAGTAAAATGATACCCAACATGTCACGCTTTAAAATTGCGCCCGCTCGTGGTATGGCGTCAAACTTTTACCCTTAAAAATCTTGTGCTTTCAGTTCAATTTGCTTTGTATCACCGAAAGTTGAAATACCTTTTCTCTTGTGATATGCTGTACATTGTCTTTATTCTTCTATAAATAAACAATTTAAAAAAAAAAAAAAATCTCGATAGGCGACGTTTAAAAAATTCTATAGGTTGCATTTTTTGAGCTACAGAGCTCTAGGGCTATAATTATTGCTCTCGCTCTAACGATCGCGACGATACCTCACTTGTGTGGTTTGAATACCGTTTTCATATGCGGGCGCTACTCGCGTTGCGTTCGCTTCTGCGCGCGAGCTTGTTGGGACGGGGCGCTTTAAAAATTGTTTTTTTTTGTTTTCTTATTTATTTTATTATTTTTTACACTGAAATAATAAAAAAAAAAATTATCACTTTTATTCCTATTACAAGGAATGTAAACATCCCTTTTAATAGAAAAAAGCATGACAGGTCCTCTTAAATATGAGATCTGGGGTCAAAAAGACCTCAGATCTCATATTTAGACTTAAATGCAAAAAGAAAAAAAAAAGGAAAATTTGTCATTTAAAAAAATGACAACAAAAAAATTGTCTCTTTAAGAGGCTGGGCGGGACTGACGTTTTGACCTCACTTCCGCCCAGCAAAGCTATGAGGACGGGTGGGGGCCATCTTGCCCTCACTCAAGTCCTCGCACACTGGGCAGCAGCATCCGATCTCCTCCGCCGCTACCGACGGCTCCGGTAAGCGGCGGAGGGCGCGGAAGAGCGGCGGGAGGGGGGGCCCTCTCTCGCCACCGATAACGGCGATCTCGCGGCGAATCTGCCGTGGAGACCGCCATTATCGTTTACACGGCCGCTCACTGTAAAGATGGATACCTCGATTGTGGCAGCAGCTGCTGCCGTTACCGAGATATCCATCTTTAAAAACAGGACGTACATATACAGTGGTCGGTAAGTGGTTAAACAGCAATTCTAATGTAATTTTTCACTATTTTCACTGCCATCTTCTTCCCTCTAATTAGAACCCCCAAACATTATATATATATATATATATATATATATATAGTATGTATGTTTTATCCTAACACCCTAGAGCATAAAATGGCGATCGTTGCAATACTTTCTGTCACGCCGTATTTGCGCAGCGGTCTTACAAGCGCACTTTTTGGGAAAAAATTACACTTTTTTTAATTAAAAAATAAGACAACAGTAAAGTTATCCCAATTTTTTTTAATATTGTGAAAGATAATGTTACGCCGAGTAAATTGATACCCAACATGTCGCGCTTCAAAATTGCGTCCGCTCGTGGAATGCCGACAAACTTTTACCCTTTAAAATCTCCATAGGCGACGTTTAAAAAAAATCTACAGGTTGCATGTTTCGAGTTACAGAGGAGGTCTAGGGCTAGAATTATTGCTCTCGCTCTACCAATCGCGCCGATACATCACGTGTGGTTTGAACACTGTTTACATATGCGGGCGCTACTCACGTATGTGTTCGCTTCTGCGTGCAAGCTCGTCGGGACGGGTGCGTTTTCTGGCTCCTAACTTCTTTAGCTGGCTCCTAGATTCCAAGAAAATTTGTCAAACCCTGAAATGAGCTATTTACAACAGGTATCTGTTGGTTCTCTGGATTGCTCAGCTTGTGAGAGGGTGACTGTTTTGTTAGGGTTTCCAGACTTAAATTGTGCATTGGGTAATGGAAAGGTCTGTGTGTCTTATCAATCCATTGATCAGGTTCCAGCCTCAGTTAAGTTTGTGTGTATTGATTGTATAACTGAAAGAAAAAGGTGGGGGGCAAGGTCACTGGTATGCCCTTCATATGACAACATGGCTGAGGTGAGCGGATACATGAACAAAATGGCTGCTACGCATACAGCTAATTGTGGACCCAGTACGCATGACCGTTACATAAAGTGATAAAACTGCAGTGTATTCTTCTGTTAAAAAAAAAACTGCAGTGTATAAATCCCTAGAGGCCAAATGTGGACCAAGTTTGGGATAAATACCTGCAATGCACCTTGTCTAATGCTTTTTCTGCATCTAATGCAAGAAAAACAAAATGTTTATGGGAGGTTTCTGCGTATCTAATCAAGTTAACCATTTACAGAGTGCTATTAGAAGCTTGGCATCCCTTAAACCGGTTAAGACCCGGACCATTATGCAGCTAAAGGACCTTGCCCCCTTTTGCGATTCGGCACAGTGTCGATTTAACTGACAATTGCGTTGTCGTGCGACGTGGCTCCCAAACAAAATTGGCGTCCTTTTTTTCCCACAAATAGAGCTTTCTTTTTGTGGTATTTGACTACCTCTGCGGTTTTTATTTTTTGCGCTATAAACAAAATTCAATAATTTTTACTTTTTGCTATAATAAATATCCCCAAAAAAAGATATAAAAAAGCATTTTTCTTCCTCAGTTTAGGCCGATATGTATTCTACCTATTCTTGGTTAAAAAAAAAATCGCAATAAGCATTTAACGATTTGGTTTGCTCAAAATTTATAGCGTTTACAAAATAGGTGATAATTTTATGGCATGTTTATTATTTTTTATTTTATTTATTTTTTTACTACTAATGGCGGTGATCAGCGATTTTTTTTTCGTGACTGCGACATTATGGTGGACACATCGGCCAATTTTGACATACTTTTGGGACCATTGTCATTTTCACAGCAAAACGTGCTATAAAAATGCACTGATTACTGTGAAAATGACAATTGCAGTTTGGGAGTTAACCACTAGGGGGCTCTGTATGGGTTAAGTGTGACCTCATATGTGTTTCTAACTGTAGGGGGCGGGGCTGGGTGTGTGAGGTCATTGATCGTCTTTCCCTATATCAGGGAACAGACGATCGGTGCCACTGCCACTGTGAAGAACGGGGAAGGTGTGTTTACACACACCTCTCCCCCTTTTTCAGCTTCTGTGACCGATCGCGGGACACCGGCGGCAATCGGGTCCCACGGGCGCGGTCACAGAGCTTCGGACCGGGTCGCGGGCGACCCACAGCTGGGCACTTAAAGGGGACTTACCCTTACGCTATTGTGCCCAGCCGTGCCGACGTATATAGGCGTTAGGCAGTCCTTAAGTGGTTAAACTCTACCTGGTCCACCCCTATTATGAACGATGTAAATTCCAAAAACCCATTGGCTAGCATTATAGCATAGATTTTTAGATCCGAGTTTAAAGGGGTTGTAAACCCTCAAGGTTTTTCACCCTAATGCATTCTGATTGGATAGATGGGCATTGGTTCCTGCTGCTGTCAATCAAATGCAATGACATGGGGGCGAGTTCTGTTGTCTGTGTTAATGGACGCACAAGCACCCTAAAGGAGAGCGGCTGTCCAACGGGGCACTTGAGAAGAGGAGGATCCAAGAGCTCACCACTGAGGGACCCCAGAAGAGAAGGATCAGGGCCACTCTGTGCAAAACCAACTGCAGAGGAGGCAAGTATGGCATGTTTTTTTTTTTTTTTTTAATCGTGCATCACGGGACACAGAGCCTGGTAATTACTAAGTGGGTTATATTCCACCTTCAGGTGCTGGACACTGGTGTATTCAATTAAACAGGAAGTTTACTCCCTATATAACCCCTCCCATACTGGGAGCACCTCAGTTTTTTCGCCAGTGTCTAAGGTGTTGGTCACGAGTGAAGATGTGCTCTGAGGAGCTCCACTGGAGGGATCCATGCTGGATTTAAATAGCCTCCATAAAAACCAGATCCATCCAAAGTGCCTTGGCCAAAGTGGATGGTACCTGGGGCCTCTTATCCGAAGCACAAGGTTTTTGCCTGTAATGCCTCTCTTCGGAGGGCTGGATCCTGGGTTCCAGTGCTTTGGTCAGACCCAATACCAAAAGTTTTTCTGGCAGGGTGCGATACAGGTCCAGGGGTGTGGTGATCCGGACCATGGACCCCGGTCCTTGAAGGTCTGTTGACTTAGCCCACGGTTATGGGTGAAGATTGGGTCTGTCTGTGCTCAGCAGTATCCTGCTCCCCCCGGGTATAACCCACACTCTGCCTCAGCAGCTCCAGTTTTTTTCTGCCTAACGTCAGGAGAGACATGGCCTTCTGGAGTCCCTGTACTCTGGAGTTTTCTTGCGATTTTTTTTGTTTGCTTTTATTTTGGTTTGTTCCTGCATTTTTGAATCCTGAGATTCTACTATCAACTGCCGACTGGGTGACAGGCTGGGTCTTGACTCTTGTAGTCCCCCCATGTTCGGCCATCGAGCGTCTGCCAGCCCTCAGCTCAGCTCTGGGTCGTCCACGACATGCCCGGTTTGCTCCAGGGGTGGCCGGGGAACTACATGTTCCAGGGCACACATATGACCGGTCTATTATGGCTTTGTCAGTGTGTCTGGCCGACAGCCATGCCGTTTAGCGGATGTTGATTCTGTCAGGAATGCTTCCAGCCGGTGGTCGCAGGACAGGTAAGTAGGCCCCTTGCCCTGGCAAGGTGGTATGGCTGGTGCTTCCCTGGGAGGTCGAATGAGGGTCCGCCCTGCTTTCCTCTCCCTCCTTCCCCATGCTGGGTGGCGGTTGTAAGGTGGGGGGGCCCTCCTGGGGTTCTATCCCTACCGGGGACCGTGTGTTGTGGGGTGCCGTGTTTTTTTTTTTTTTTGTGGCGTTTGGGGAGTGGCTGTGTGTGCTGGCCGTGTTTTTTTACTGTGTCACGGTCTCTTTAAGCTGCGTATGGCTGCCATTTTGCCGTGGACGGTTTGCTTTGTTCGGCGGCCATTTTCTTGTACCGGCATGGTGTTTTTTACCTCAGACGGCGGGCATCTTGGAAAAGTCTTGGCCTCTAGTGCCTGAAATACTGCAGCAAAAGACCGCAAATATCTCCATGAGGGACAGCGCAGCCAGCTCTTCTCAGCGCTTCAGCTCACACTGCAACCAGGTGGGGTGGTGAGTTCCCTGTGGGCCCCCTGCCTTCTGTTTTGCAGCCGGGAGGTGACCGGTGGGTTGTTCTGCCTTGCAGTGCCAGGGAGGCAAAGCGGTGGGGACAACATGGAGCCTGAACCAGGAGCTTCTGCCCCAGCAATGCCCCAGACGCAATAGCAGGGCCTGACTCTGTGTCAGAGACATCCCCAAAAGCAGGCCCAGGGAGGGGGCGCTTTTTACCCCCCTTCTGGCCACTAGTCTCTTCAATCCTGGCGAGAAACGCCTCAAGGACTGTCGTCATAGCCTCTACAGAGGCGGCAGGGGCATTAAGGTATAACTCTTTTTGCAGGGGCAACCCGGAGCTGGAGGCGCAAGCTTCCGAGACCTGTGTGGACCTGGCTGAACAGTTGGTTCAGGGTCTGAAGTTTGTGAGTTGGCCGTGGATACTCTCCCCTTGCTTTCCAGGGCCTCCGCCTACGCAGTGGTACTACGCCGCCTTGTGTGGCTGAAGTGCTGGTCTGCGGACCAGTCCTCCAAGAAGGCCTTGGTGGATTTACCCTTTACGGTTGAATGGCTTTTTGGGGCGTCCCTGGATGACATCATAAGGGATTCCACAGGTGGTAAGAGCACTCTGCTCCCACAGTCTGGGAAGGGCAAGGAGCCTCGTCGTAAGCAAGGGCCCTCTTTTACTACCCCCAAGCGTTTTTTTCTCCAGTCGCCTTTCAGGACAACCTTGGAGAGAGCGCAGCTCCGCCTCTTCATTAGGAAACACATGCTACTCTTTAAAAGCCCTCCTCTTCCACCATGGCCTCAGTTATTGTGTTTCCTCCGCCATGGTGGAAGCGCATGCTTGTGGACCAGGGGTGCTGCGCTCTTTCCAAGGTTGGAGGGGTAAGCCTTACCTTTATCTGTTTGGTGTGCAGTGGCCATCCCAGGCTCCCCTAAGGGTGGGGGGAGTCCTCCGGAGTCTCCAGCCTCTCCCTGCTCAGTGGAGTGAAGGCTCTACAGGAAGCGGCGCTGAGTGCCCAGGGGTCCGCTGTTCTGGCTCAGGTGGCCGGGCGGCATACTACCGCGTTGGCGGTCTTTATTTTTAAAACGCCGCATGACGGTCCCGGGTCCTGGCGGGCGGGTGACGTCATGCACAGCGGCGTAGTTTCCTGTAGAGGCGTGGTGACGCGTGGTTCACGTCGCCTAGTAACGCAGAGGTCAGGAGACAGGCCTAAGAGCGGCGTCTTCCGGTTCCGGCCGTCTTTGATGACGCGCGGACCCGGGAAGGATTTAAAAATCATTCAGTCCCGGCTGTGTTTCTCTCGGCGATGGAAGAACCTACAGCCATGGCGGAGACAGGCGCCTCAGACGCTGCTCAGGTCCAGGTAGGGGGGTACAGCGGTGCCTCTATCCTTACTATTGGGCTTATTGGTTGTTTGTTATTTGTCCTCCTTAAGGGAGCCTGTACTGCAGGGTCAGAGGTAACTTCTCTCGGTCCCTGACAGTTGCACTGGGTGGTGTTTGATTAGCTGTGGATCTTTTATCACATCTTCCTTTTAAAGTGGTGGCGGTTTTTTCCTTGTTTGTAAAAAACCTATTGTTTCTCCAATGGTAAAATACCCTTTTTTTGTGTTTTAGGAGAAACAAAAAACTAAAAAGCCACCAACTCAAAGGAAATGTCCTTCCTGCAAAAACCCTCTTAGAGATTCATGGCAGAAGGCAATGTGTAAATCTTGTATTAAGGATTTAGTGGAAGAAGAGACATCCCAGCAATATAAAGCGTTATTTTCTTCAGTGCAAGAACTTGCAAGTTCTTTGAATTCGGTCAAATCTATGTTGGTTCAGACTCCAGCAGTGCAAGCTGAACCCCAACATTTACCACCCAGCCCAAAAGCTTCCACCTCAAGGTCAGAGGGTGTGGATTCAGGGGATGAAGGGACAAGTACTCTTCGCTCTCTCAGGGATTCAGATGAGGAGGAAGAGGAAGGAGAGTACAGAAATACCAGATATAAAGTCTCTCTAGATGAAGTAGATGATCTTCTTGAAGCAATTTATACTACACTTGATATTCAAGAAGAGGAGGTACAATTATCTCTTCATGACAAAATGTACCAGGGTCTGGATGCCTCCAAACATAAGGTTTTTCCAGTGCACAAGGTAGTATCAGATACTATAAGAAAAGAGTGGAAAGATCCAGAAAGGGGCCCCTTCTTTTCTAAAAGTCTAAGGAAAAGATTTCCCTTTGAAGATAAAGACTCTGAAGCCTGGAATAAAAAGCCAAAAGTTGATGCTGCTTTTTCCCAGGTGTCTCGACGCACGGATCTTGCGTTCGAAGACATGGGGATACTAAAAGATCCCATGGACAAAAGAGCGGACTCCCTGTTAAAGAAAGCCTGGGACTCTACTTCTCTTAGTCTAAAACCTGCAATGGCCTCCACAGTGGTGGCAAGAAACTTGGAGTGTTGGGTGGAAAAGCTGATGAACCATGTTGAAGCTGGTACACCAAGGAAGGATATCTTGGAATCCTTTCCATTGATTCTAAAATCAATCAGGTACATGGCTGATGCGTCAGCTGAATCAATCAAGTTGTCAGCTAGATCCTCTGCCCTGGTGAACTCAGCCAGACGTGCAGTATGGCTGAAAACCTGGACAGGGGACACAGCCTCTAAAGTCAGACTCTGCGGGTTACCCTTCTCAGGGGACTTACTGTTTGGACCAGATCTTGAAAAAATTCTGGATAGAACAGCCGACAAAAAGAAGGCTTTCCCGGCTAAGAAACAACCGGTTAAAAAGAATTTTCGTTCTTTTCCACAAACCTCCAAAAAAGAAGAAAACAAAAAGCGCTGGTTTCCTCAAAGAGGTAGAGGAAGAGGAGGTATCCTCTTTAAGTCACCCCAGGATCAGTCATCAAAAGACAAGTGACAATCTGACTCCTGTGGGGGGAAGACTGTCCACCTTCTCTTCTCAGTGGAGTCTTCTGACCAAGAGCCCATTTGTGAAAAACATAGTTGCACAAGGTTACAGTCTGGAGTTTTCAGAGTGCCCTCCTTGCAGGTTTTATGTGACAACCCTACCAAGGGATCGGGAAAAAGCTTCCGCAATGATGAACCTTCTAAGGGATCTGATCCAACAGGAAGTTATTGTCCAAGTCCCAAAAGATCAGGAGGGAAAAGGGTTTTACTCCCACATATTCTTAGTAAAAAAGCCTTCAGGCAAATATCGCCTAATTTTGAACTTGAAGATCCTGAACAAAACTATAAGGTACAAGCACTTCCGGATGGACACCATTTATTCCATCACAAAGTTGTTAACACCAGAGTGCTTCATGGCCTCTCTGGATCTAAGGGATGCGTATCTACACGTGCCAATAGCACAGGCCTCACAAAAGTTTCTACGCTTGGCAATAAACCTGGGAACTTCAATGTGGCACCTCCAATTCAGAGCTCTGCCGTTCGGCCTTTCATCCTCACCAAGGATCTTTACAAAAGTGATGGCGGAAGCCTTGGAGCCTCTGAAACTGAGAGGGGTCTCAGTTGTTCCTTATCTGGACGACCTCTTATTCTTTGCAGGTTCAAGGGATCAGCTGGTTTCAGATCTCCAGACGTCCCAGGCTCATCTCGAGAGCCTGGGGTGGATATTGAATCTAGAAAAATCAAACCTAGACCCCTCACAGGAAATGAGGTTCCTCGGTTACACCATCAATTCAGTTCTACAGAAGGTGTTTCTCCCTCAAGAAAAAGTAGAAAAAGTAGTTTCTGCAGTGAGACAGATTCAAACGAATTTCCCAGTGTCAGTACGTTCTGCCATGGCAGTCCTAGGTCAACTTACGGCCTCGATTCCTGCCATTCAATGGGCAAGGCTTCATTCCAGACCCCTACAGAGGAACATCCTACAGGAGTGGTCTCACCAGGAGTCACTGGAGAAAACCTTCTCTCTATCATCAAAGGTAAAACGGTCCCTCTGGTGGTGGAGAGATCCTTCCAATCTCACAAAAGGTCTCTCATGGGTCCTTCCCTCGGACAAACGTCTGACAACGGACGCAAGTTCGTGGGGATGGGGAGCCCACTTGGATGGACAGACCGCACAAGGGTCATGGACCAAAGTGGAGGCAAGGAGGTCATCGAATTGGCGAGAACTAAAAGCCATTTTTATGGGTCTCCTGGCTTTTCAACAGATGCTGAAGGGTTGTCATGTTCAAATTTTGTCGGACAACACTACAGCAGTGGCCTATGTGACCAGACAAGGCGGGACCAGGAGTCAGGGTTTGATGGAGCTGGCCAATCAGTTACTGACTTGGGCAGAGAGAAATGTGGCCTCTTTGTCAGCAATCCACCTAAAAGGATCCCAAAACCTGCTGGCAGATCTTCTCAGCAGAAAGAAAGTAATAGAAGCAGAATGGAGTCTAAGTCAGGAGATTTTCAATATGATCTCCAAGGAATGGGGACATCCTCAAGTAGACCTTTTTGCCAGTCAGCAAAACACGAAAGTTCAAAACTTCTTTTCTCTCCACAGAGAAGACCAGGCGATAGGCATAGATGCTCTAGCCCATCCCTGGGACTACCATCTGTGCTACGCCTTTCCCCCCTTTCCCTTGATTCCATTGGTCTTAAGGAAATTCAGAGAAGAAAAAACAGATCTAATTCTGATTGCTCCCTTTTGGCCAAAGAGGCCTTGGTTCGCAACTATACTGAACCTGGCCGCAAAACCTCCATGGAAGTTGCCTCCCAAGAAGGACCTTCTAACACAGGGATCTGTGTGTCACCCAGAAACAGACAGGTTACATCTAAGCGCTTGGTTTCTGAGGAAGACATTTTGAAAAATAAAGGCTTGTCGGACAAGGTTGTAAAAACTCTTCTGTCCAGTAGGAAGGAGGTAACAAGATCAATTTATCTTAAAGTGTGGAAGAAGTATAACTCATGGTGTTCTTCCAAGACCTTTCAAACTAAGAGTGTGGTCTCAGTGCTAGAATTTCTCCATGAAGGAATGGAAAAAGGACTTGCAGCCAGTACCTTAAAAACACAGGTAGCGGCTCTTTCTGTTTACTTAGAAAAAACTCTGTCCAGAGAACCTTTAATTTCCAGGTTTTTTTAGGGCACTAGCTCGAAATAGGCCAGTGATCCTCAAAAGTTTTCCCAGTTGGGACTTATCGGTTGTACTACAAGGTTTGACGGGAGTTCCGTTCGAACCATTGGAGAATAGTTCTTTGAAAAACTTAATCCTCAAAACAGTCTTTTTGGTGGCTATTACGTCAGCAAGACGAATCAGTGAGCTCCAAGCTCTGGCTATCACTGAACCCTTCCTAAGAATTTTTCCAGACCGAGTGATCCTGCAAACGGATCCTTCGTTTCTTCCGAAAGTATCATCAAAATTCCACCGGTCACAGGAAATAGTATTACCCACTTTTGCTTTAAACCCTTCTAATGCTGGAGAAGAAGCTTTCCATACACTAGACGTGAAAAGGTGTCTTTTACAGTTTCTTTCAGTCACCAGAGATTTCAGAAAGTCAAATGCTCTCTTTGTAGCTTTCTCAGGTCCCCGCAAGGGGGAAAAAGCATCCAAAAGTACTTTAGCCAGATGGCTTAAACTTGCTATTTCAGAAGCCTATAAAGCCAAAGGAGTCGTGCCTCCCTCAGGTATTGTGGCACACTCAACAAGGTCAACTGCAGTCTCCTGGGCCGAAAGAGCCGGCGCTACACCTGAGCAGATCTGCAAGGCCGCCACTTGGAGCAACTTCTCAACGTTCCTAAGGCACTACAGGTTGGATCTATTGTCTGCCGCAGACCAAGCCTTTGGCAGGAAGGTTCTGCAAGCAGTAGTCCCACCCTAGGGTAAGTTACTTGTTTATCCTCTCCAAGGTTGTCCTGAAAGGCGACTGGAGAAAGACTTAGTTAGACTTACCGGTGACGGTATTTCTAAGAGCCTTTCAGGACAACCGCTGTTACCCTCCCTAAATGTTAAAGTAATAAGTTATAAAATCTATCATGGTGTTGTGGTTTTCTGTGCTATGTCTTCCAGAGAGTCGGACCACAATAACTGAGGCCATGGTGGAAGAGGAGGGCTTTTAAAGAGTAGCATGTGTTTCCTAATGAAGAGGCGGAGCTGCGCTCTCTCCAAGGTTGTCCTGAAAGGCTCTTAGAAATACCGTCACCGGTAAGTCTAACTAAGTCTTTCGCCCGCCCAGTGCAGCAGGAAAAAGTTTTCAAGGTGCTAAGACCCCCGCTGCAGGGCAGAAGCGCACCTGGTACCGCAAGCCTGCGGACATGCCTGCTTCCGCATGAAGGTCTGCCCCCGCCCGTGTCTCGGGTGGGGGGCCGACTTCGCTGGTCAGTGGAGCTCTTTTCTTTCCGACTGTTGGGTTTGCGAAGTAGTTTCCTCGGGGTACAAGATGGAGTTTCTGTCTTGTCCGCCAAACAGATTTTTTTCCTTTCAATCTCCGGATCGCCGGAAGGATCTGTCAGGGGCTGTCCAGGATCTTCTGGTCAGGGGAGTGATTGTGCCGGTTCCCTCGATGGAACGGTTTCAGGGGTTTTACTCCAATCTGTTTGTAGTCCCCAAGAAGGAAGGGGTCCGTCCAATCCTGGACCTCAAGGCCCTCAATTGTTTTGTCAAAGTGCAAAAATTCAGGATGGAGTCGATTCGCTCGGTGGTGGCAGCGCTCCATCAGGGGGACTTTTTGGCGTCATTGGATATCATGGACGCATACCTACATGTTCCCATATGCACAAAGCACCAGAGGTTTCTGCGCTTTGCGATCGGGGAGGATCATTTTCAATGTGTGGCCCTCCCGTTTGGCCTGGCCTCGGCACCACAGGTTTTCACCAAGGTGTTCGCCCCGATCCTAGCCCTGCTGTGGCAGCGCGGGATCGCTATCGTAGGATATCTGGACGACCTTCTCCTGAGAGCTTCCTCAAGCTCAGAGTTAGTAGAGAATGTGTCTATCACGTGTCAGACTCTGAGTTCGGCTGGCTTCTGAATATCCAGAAGTCAGTCTTGGTTCCGTCTCAGCGACTGGAATACCTGGGGTTAATCCTGGATTCTGCGGAGGCGAGAGTTTTTCTCCCAACAGAGAAACTTCAGACACTGCGATCTGCGGTGCAGCAGTTGTCGACCCAGAAGTGGTCATCTCTTTGATTCTGCATGAGGGTTCTGCGTCTGATGGTGGCCTCTTTCGAGGCAGTTCTGTATGCCCAATTCCACACTCGAGTGCTACAGAAGGAAATTTTGTCACGTTGGGACAAGCTCCCTTCATCTCTGGATTACCACATTCAGATGAGTCACCTGGTCAAGTACTCCCTGGTGTGGTGGCTGACGTCTCCAGTGCTTCGGACCGGGAAGTCGTTTCTGCCGTGCCATTGGACAGTGGTCACGACGGATGCCAGCCTTTCCGCCTGGGGGGGGGGGGCGTTTGGGGCACCCAATCAGCCCAGGGGCGCTGGACTCGGGAGGAGTCCCGCCTTCCGATCTATGTACTGAGCTCCGAGCAATCAAGTTGCGCCTTGCCAGGTGGTCCCTGGAGCTGCAGGACCGACTGGTCAGGATCCAGTCAGACAACGCCATGGCCGTGGCGTACATCAATCATCAGGGAGGCACACGGAGCTCAGCTGCAGCGATGGAGGTCGCGCACATCCTTTGGCGCGCTGAAAGGTCCGTTCCGGCTCTGTCGGCCGTGTACATTCCGGGAGTACAGAATTGGTAGGCCGACTACCTAAGTCGCCAAACACTAGACCAAGGAGAGTGGTCACTCCACCCGGAGGTGTTTTAGAGTCTGTTCCAAAAGTGGGGCACTCCGGACGTGGACCTTCTAGCGTCCCGTCTCAATCAGAAGGTACCACGGTTCGTGGCCAGGTCGAAGGACCCGTGGGCGGACGCGTCAGACGCACCTTGGGGTCACTTCTTCCTCGCCTGCTGCGCAGAGTGGAAGCCGAAGGGATTCCAACATTCCTGATTTCCCCAGAGTGGCCGCGCCACTCCTGGTACGCGGACCTGGTGTGTCTGGTGGCAGACGTCCCTTGGCGTATACCCCTGAGAGAAGATCTTCTGTCGCAGGGCCCGATCTTCCACCCTGCTTTACAGTCGCTGACTTTAACGGCGTGGCTGTTGAGAGCCAGGTACTGAAGGACCGGGGCCTGTCAGGCTCGGTGGTCTCTACCATGCTGCGTGCACGGAAGTCTACTTCACGAAAGATTTACCATCGTACATGGAAAGCCTACATCTCTGTGTGAAGAGATGAAGTGGCACCTCCGTACATACGTGATGTCCCGGATTCTGCTGTTCTTACAGAGTGGAGTGGATCAGGCTCTCGCCTTAAATACGGTTAAGAGTCAGATTTCGGCTCTAGCTGTTTACTTTCAGCGACCCTTGGCAGCGCACTCCTTGGAGCGTACGTTTGTGCAGGGGGTCCGGCATGTGGCCCCTCCTGTGCGTCCTCCACGGTGATCGGTGCCTCTTGGGCTTTCCGTTATCAAGCCTCTGTGTTACAGGTGTGTAAGGCGGCGACCTTGTCATCAATCCACACCTTCTCAAAATTTTACAAGGTGGATGTGAGTGCATCTTCGGATGCCTCCTTCGGCCGCAAGGTGTTACAGGCTGCAGTTTAAGGTTGAAGTTCCTCCGTTGAGAAACTGGTTTTTGTTTGGGGTGTAGCTTGGTTTGCTGTGGTGTTTTCCCACCCCTCAAATCTTTTTGACACTGCTTGGGGACGTCCCTAAGGTCAACGGCTGCTGTGTCCATCCATGAACGGAAGAAAAAATAGGATTTTTGTACTCACCGTAAAATCAATTTCTCTGAGTTCATGGACGGACACAGCACCCACCCCTCCTTTTTGTTTGTACTGCTTGTTACGAACTGGAGCTGCTGAGGCAGAGTGTGGGTTATACCCGGGGGACCACGCCCCCTGGGAGGAGCTGTACTGAGTAAAGTGTTTTAACACTTAAAGTGCTGTTTTCTGCCTAATCTCTCCTGGAAGGAAGGTGCATAATACCCTAAGATCAAAGGCTGCTGTGTCCATCCATGAAATCAGAGAAATGGATTTTACGGTGAGTACAAAAATCCTATTTTTTTTTTTTTGGCCTCAGACAAGATCATCGCTATGAGAAAGCTGGTCTATGTGGTCAAGGCAAGGAACAGTTCCTTACATTCGCCTTTTGCTTAAAGTGCTAGGCCAGATGGTGGCTTCATTCAAAGCGGTTCCCTATGCTCAGTTTCATTCAAGGCTGATATAAACATTATTCTGTCGGCCTGGAACAAGTAGATCCTAACCTAGCATTATCCAATGAGTCTGGTCCCAGGGATATGCTGGAATTTCAGTTGGTAGTTCTTAACCAAAAGGTTGGCAGAAAGGAAGATCCTTCATGCCCGTTACCTGGGAGGTGGCAGCTATGAAGGCTGGCCTCTAGGGATGGAGGCCAGGCCTGGAAGAGACCACTGCCCAGGGGAAGTGGTCAAGCTCCAAGTGAGCCTTATCCGTCAGCATTCTAGGGCTACTGATGGAGCATCTGGCTTAAGGGCCTGGACGTTTAGGTTGCAGGATTTTTCTGTCAGAGTACAATGCGACAATGCCACGCTAGTGATTTTCTTTGTTTACCAAGGAGGCACTAGAAGTCACGCAGCCAGAGGGAAGTAAGCCATGTTCTGGCTTGGGCAGAGGAGCTTGTGCCTTGCCTATTGACAATAGTCATTTCATGGAATGCAGAATTGGCAGGCGATTCTCTGGAGCCGTTAACAATTGTTCCCGGGAGAATGACCTCGCATGCGGGACAGATGCGTTGGTGATCCTGTGGGACCTGTTGTCACTGGTTTATGCGTTCTCTCCCCCCAGTGCTGCGACTTTTGTGGCTTCTATGCAACATCAGAGGAGAACGGAAGCCGGCCTAATTGCTCCGGCATAACCCAGTAGACCTTACTGTGCAGGATCGGTAAGGGTGGTAGTAGAGGACCCAGGGTCCCTTACATCTTGTCCAGGCCTACTTCGCAAGGGGGTATTATCTCCTGTCTTGCAAACATGGGAATTAATGGTCTGGCTGTTATAGCCCGCATTCTGGAGGATCGAGGTTTCAGAATCAGCGGCAATTACCTTGATTCCTACAGGAGAGCTGGCCTCCAGGACCATGTATCATAGGATCTGGAAGGCCCATGTTCCTGGTGAGAAACCACGGGGTGGCATCCTTGGAAATATGTCAAAGGTAAAATTTGTGCCTTCCTACATTAGGAAAGGAGATGGAGCTAGCATTACGTTCCATCAAGGATCCGATCTCGGCCTTGTCAGTATTTTCAAAGTGGTGTTCTTGATTGCAGTAGCCTCCGCAAGAGTTTCAGTATTGGCAACTTTCTTTGTATAGAGCCATACTTAATTATTCTTAAGGATAGGGTGATGTTAAATCCTCACCCAGCCTTATTTCCTAGAAGGATCTAGTTTTTTCGTTTGAATCAAGATTTCTTTATCGTACATCACGGGACACAGAGCAGCATAGTAATTACTATGTGGGTTATAGAGCCTACCTTCAGGTGATGGACACTGGCACTCTTCAGACAGGAAGTCCCTCCCTATATAACCCCCCTCCCCTATGGGGGAGTACCTCAGTTTTTTCCCCAGTGTCTAGGTGTTGGTCACATTGTGAAGCTAGGCTCTAGGTCCTTTGTGGCTGGGCTAAGCTATCTACCGGATCTGTCCAAGGTGCTTCATAGCCAAAGTGGACGGTACCCGGGCCCCGAGTGGAAGAACGGGGTTTTGCCTATAATGCTTCTCACTAGAGAGCTGGATCCTGGGCCCAGAGCATTGGTCGATTTCAAAAGACCAAATATTTTTTCTGTTTGCCAGGGTGCTATATAGGTCCAGGGGAGAGGTGACCTGCTATGGACCCCAGTCCCTGAAGGTCGGTGACAAAGCCCACGGTGAAGGGTGAAGGCTGGGCCTCTTGCTTTAGCAATACCCTGCAGCGTGGACAGGCAAGTGGAAGGGCCTGCGGGACTTGGTCCGTCAGCAGGTCCTCCTTGAGGGGACTATGGGTTAGCCTGTAATTTGCTGCTATGCATAGGCAATCCCACCACTATGTCTGTTAGGATGGTTCTGCACCCATACATCTCCCCTGGCTGCTTCTAGGTACTGTTAGGCTGTCATGGTGTTCCCTTGATTTTACAAACAGTAGGAAACGAAGCTTACTGGCCTATTGCCATTCCTGGTGGGCCTGAGTGTACCTGTGCCCCCCCCCCCCCAGTTGTGTGGTGTCTCCTCTCCTGACAGGTGGCTGTACCTGTCGCGGGTGTGGCGCGGCGTGGCGTGTCTGCGCTCCTCACGGCGTGGAGACCGTTCGCAAGTGCATAAGAGCCGATGAGAGGGCCACGCAGAGTTGGAAGGAGACACAGAGCGCTGGATCGGTCAGCAGTAGCCAGCTTCACTCCTGCAGGAGTTTCAGGTTTGGTGGACAGGACACTCTAGCGGGCACCAGTTCAGGGGCTGATCGCCCAAGTCTGGACAAGTTGCTGCGGCAAGACTTCCCTTTTAGCCTCCTCCCCCAAACAGACACATCTCTAGATCTCAGCGGCATGGAGTCTGCCTGCAAGCAGCTCCACTAAGGGTCCTAGCAGTTATTGCTGAAAGAGATACCTATTACTTGGGTCCACTAGCTCAATATTGTTTGTATTTTGATACAGTTTGAGGGGGTACATCTGGGTTGTAGGCATGGCTCCCAAAGGGGCAGGCGCTGCCAAGGGAGCAAAGGCTGCAAACAAACATAAGGGGTCCCCATCGGGCTCAGAGGATCTGGGCCAGGCCTCGGCAACACCTACCTCCCCTGAAAAATCAGAGTTGGGCCTCCAGAGTGAGCCTTTGGAGTTATCTGGTGCTGCAGCAGGCCCTAGTCAGCTAGCCCCTGTCTTTGTGACTGAAGAGGCTCTGGCTTCCACCTTGGGGGGGTTTGGATAACCTTTCGTCAGATGAAATGGAATTTCTAGGAGACCAGGGCGAGGACGTAGAGGGGTTGGAGTCAGAGGAATCTACCATTGAGGAGCCCTTTTCAGCCACCCAAGCGGAAAAATTATGGATCCAGTCCTTAGCAGACATGGTCCGATCGGCTTTTAAGTTGCCCCTACCGGAGCCTCCGGTGGGTACAGTATCCTCCTCAGGATCATTAAAGGCTCCGCAGACTAACTCCTTTTTTCCAAATGCCAAAGACCAAATGTTTTTTCTGTTGCCAGGGTGCTATAATAGGTCCAGGGGAGAGGTGACCTGCAATGGACCCCAGTCCCTGAAGGTCAGTGACAGCCCACGGTGAAGGGTGAAGGCTGGGCCTCTTGCTCTTGCAATACCCTGCAGCGTGGACAGGTAAGCGGAAGTACCTGCAGGACTTGGTCCGTCAGCAGGTCCTCCTTTAAGGGGACTATGGGTCTAGCCTGTATTATGCTGCTATGCATGGGCAACTTAACCACTATGTCTTCTGAGACAGGATGGCTCTGACACCCATATACCTCCCCTAGTTTGCCCTAGTCCTCTGCTGAAGGGGCTATTGGGTCTTGCCTATAATGCAGGTGTGCCTGGGCAAAGAAACCACTATGTCTGTTGAGACAGGATGGCTGTAGTACCTATAGATCAAGCCTTCAGAAGGCTGGTACCCCTAAGTCCTATGCAAGGGATTGGCATGAGTATGTCTTATCTGTTTTCCACCACTAAAGGCAGTGAAAGAACATGCCTGGTGTTTCACTTACCATGCTTTCCAGGATTGGAAGCTCAAGGTTAGCTGATCTATGGTGCGGCTTACTTCCTCCGCTTCAGACTCTGCCACGATGGGGGGGGGGGTCCCTCGTAGTCCGGGTCCACAGCGCTCCTTGGGGGATCCCCATCTCCCCCGCCTCAACCATTCCCCTACGCGCGCGGGCACGATTTGTAGGCGGGGGGTGATGTGTTTGCCGTTGGCGCATGTGCGCCGGCTCATGGTGCAGACGCAGGGCGGCCCCTTCAAAAGGCCCAGACATCAGAGCTCTGTAAAGCCAGGGGGACACAGTAGCTTGGCCACGTAAGCACCTCGTGGAAGTTGGATACATAATAATCTAAGACACCTACTCGGCATCTAGCTGTGCAGATTAGCAGGCATTATTTGCTAGACTAAGTTCAGCTGTTGATGCACCAGGGTTAAGTTCCTCTGCTTTTGGCTTAGGACTTTTTTGTCTCCCCGTAAAAGAGGGTTCAGGGGTAGGAAGGGGTATCACCACCTGAATCTGGTGGCCCTTTATCATGCTTGCATGATACTATCCTCCCCTGTAGAGACTTAAGACAGCTCACATAATGAGCTATCAGCCCTGTCAGGCATTGAGCCTCCCCCAACATTGCAGTCACTCTGCATATGTTTTGTTGCATTGCATTTATGGGTCTATAAGAGGTTAACTGATATATTCACAGCATCCTCACAAGCAGAAAACAGGGTGTGCCCCATTCCCTGCTCTAAATCCTCAAACAAGGGGATTAAACAGACATGAGGAGAAAACTATCAGAAGTCCCACAAGCTCTGGTGCAGCTGCAGTCTTTTTTTCTGAGATTCAAGCTGCATATAACTTCCTCGGCCTAGACGGCCAGAGTGTCTGTCTCTATAAAGTCCTCATCCTGGTGTTGACTTCAGGCTAACCAAATGCACAACAGGGGGGTGCACAGTTGCTGCTGTGCACATGGCCAACGTTGCAGGTTTGCGGAGACGCACATCTGCAGAGCATAACTGCCTCTTTACCAGTCCGCATGTTTGCATTAAATACATGAGTTTGGAATGTTCAAAATGCATGTGGGGTAAAAACAGGTAACAAAGCATGTTTTATTGTTGGTCACATAAATATACATGTTTTTTTGTTTGTATGATTTTACATGGTCACATAAGGGCGTTTAATCACAGCAAGGTGCCTAAAATCGCATAAAAATGCTTCAAGTGCATAAAGATGCGGGATCACACATGGTTACCTGATAACATGAGTCCTCAATTATCCAAGGATATTTGGTCACACAGAGAGGCTTGTTTTCCACAGGAATGCCTAAAATCGCATGAAAATGCTCAAGGCATAAAGATGCGGGATCACACATGGTTAGCTGATAACCCGAGTCCTTGATTACCCAAGGATTTTTGGGTCACACAGAGGCTTGTTTTCCACAGGAATGCCTAAAATCGCATAAAAATGCTTAAGGGCATAAAGATGCGGGATCGCACATGATTACCTAAAATGGAGGGGCTCTCGCGCTATCTGTGCTATAAACCTAGGGGGCACTGCTGCGGTCACCTGAAATCTGTCCTAACCAGAAAAAAAGTGAATGAAATAAGTGATAATGACTGCGCTGTGTGACTGGGGAAGGGTGAAAACAATGAGAAGGTCCCACCAAGTGGGCGGGATGATCACTGGAAGCAATATCCAATCTGGGCAGTGGAGGTGAGTATGATAGCCTGAAAATGACAGTGTACAAAAAATATCGAAATTCAAACACAAATATATAATAACACAATACTATAAATACATAATAAGTGCATATAAGTCCAATGTTTGTACCACAAAACCAAACTTTTGCTACCACAAAAATGTGAAGTGCAAAATCCAGTAGAACAAAATACAAGTTAAAGTCTAACATGCAGGTAAAAAAGGTGCAGTCCTTGGTGAACTGTGGACGATGATGTAGTGAAGAACCAAACTCCAGTGTTTGGAGAAAAGCAAACTTTGGTGAAAACACCTCTAGTGGTTTGGAATGCTCACCTCAAGGCCATAGCACGGACAGCCTAAAAACACTTAAAAAATATGTTCAAGAGCCCAGCAGGGCTTGTGGCTGGGTGTAGACTCTGCGTCAAATGGTCATGTTGAAAAATGAAAGAAAAAAGGCAAAAGATGGCATAATACTGTGAGGATAGTCTAGGACAGGGGTCTCAAACTCACACGACAAATTTCCATATCCCATGGGGGGCCGCATGCAAACTTTCAAACTTCAAAAACAGTACTGGTGTCAGCGAACGCATTATTAACCCTGACCACTACACTACACACTGACCACTCACCATCAGGGTACAGCACATCAGGGCACAGCACACATCAGGGTACGAAGCCCAGCACATCAGGGTACAGGGCACATCAGAGCACAGCACATAGGGGTTACATAGTTACATAGTTAGTCAGGTTGAAAAAAGACACAAGTCCATCCAGTTCAACCACAAAAAACAAAAAATAAAAAAACACAGTAAAATCCTATACACCCAACTCCATACCCACAGTTGATCCAGAGGAAGGCAAAAAAACCCCAGCGGAGCATGATCCAATTTGCTACAGCAGGGGAAAAAATTCCTTCCTGATCCCCCGAGAGGCAATCGGATTTACCCTGGATCAACTATACCTACAAATCTTAGTACTCAGTTATATTCTGTACATTTAGGAAAGAATCCATACCTTTCTTAAAGCAATCTACTGAGCTGGCCAGAACCACCTCTGGAGGGAGTCTGTTCCACATTTTCACAGCTCTTACTGTGAAAAAACCTTTCCGTATTTGGAGGTGAAATCTCTTTTCCTCTAGACGTAAAGAGTGCCCCCTTGACCTCAGTGATGACCGTAAAGTGAATAACTCAACACCAAGTTCACTGTATGGACCTCTTATATATTTGTACATGTTGATCATATCCCCCCTTATTCTCCTCTTCTCAAGAGTGAATAAATTTAGTTCCTCTAATCTTTCCTCATAGCTGAGCTCCTCCATGCCTCTTATCAGTTTGGTTGCTCTTCTCTGCACTTTCTCCAATTCTCCTATATCCTTTTTGAGAACTGGTGCCCAAAACTGAACTGCATATTCCAGATGAGGTCTTACTAATGATTTGTACAGGGGCAAAATTATATCTCTGTCTCTGGAGTCCATACCTCTCTTAATACAAGAAAGGACTTTGCTCGCTTTGGAAACCGCAGCTTGGCATTGCATGCCATTATTGAGCTTATGATCAACTAAAACCCCCAGATCCTTCTCCACTACAGACCCCCCCAGTTGTACTCCCCCTAGTATGTATGATGCATGCATATTCTTAGCCCCCAAGTGCATAACTTTACATTTATCTACATTAAACCTCATCTGCCACTTAGTCGCCCAATCAGACAGAGCATTGAGGTCGGCTTGTAAATTGGAGACATCCTGTAAGGACGTTATTCCACTGCATAGCTTGGTGTCATCTGCAAAGACAGAAATGTTACTTTTGATCTCAAACCCAATATCATTTATAAATATATTGAAAAGTAAGGGTCCCAGCACTGAACCTTGGGGTACACCACTCATAACATTGGACCATTCAGAGTAAGAATCATTAACCACAACTCTCTGAATTCTGTCTTTCAGCCAGTTTTCTATCCATTTACAAACTGATATATCCAATCCTGTAGACCTTACCTTACACATGAGCCGTGTGTGCGGAACTGTATCGAACGCTTTTGCAAAATCCAAATATATCACGTCCACAGCCACGCCTCTGTCCAGGGTTTTACTTACCTCTTCATAAAAGGAAATCAGGTTTGTCTGACAACTTCTGTCTTTCATGAATCCATGTTGTCTGCTGCTTAAATAGTTTTTTTCCTGCAAGAACTCATCCATGTGGTCTTTTATTAAACGTTCCAGTATCTTCCCAACTATAGAAGTTAAACTAACAGGTCTATAGTTACTTGGTAAAGACTTTGTTCCCTTTTTAAATATGGGCACCACATTGGCCCTGCGCCAATCCAGTGGTACTATTCCTGTCTTTAATGAGTCCCTAAATATTAGATACAGTGCCTTTGAAATGACAGAGCTCAACTCACCTAGGATCCGTGGATGGATGCCATCAGGTCCAGGTGCTTTATCCACCTTTATTCTGTCTAAATATTTCTGGACCATATCACTTTTGAGCCATTGTGGATTTGGGGCTGTGTCACTCCCACCCCCATTTTGGACATGAGCTCCCCCATGCTCCATTGTATACACAGAGCTGAAGAAAACATTTAGTAAATTTGCCTTCTCTTTGTCCCCAGTCACCCACTCTAGATTATTTTGTAAGGGGCCTACATGCTCAGACTTCACCTTTTTACTATTAATATATTTAAAGAATTTTTTGGGGTTTGTCCTACTATCTTTTGCAATCTGTCGTTCGTTTTGAATTTTTGCATCCTTGATTTCCTTTTTGCATATCCTGTTATATTCTTTGTAACATTTAAACAACACTAGTGTTCCTTCATTTTTATATTTTTTAAAAGCTACTTTCTTATTGTTTATAGCTTTTTTAACTTTGACCGTGAGCCACATAGGTTTTATTTTTAGCCTTTTAAACTTATTGCCCATGGGAACATACTTTGCAGTGAGGTTCCACACAGTCTTTTTGAAGAATTCCCATTTCTGTTCTGTGTTCATCTGTGCCAATAGTCCCTCCCAGTCCAAGTCCTGGAGAGCAGCCCTCATCCTTGGAAAATTTGCTCTCTTAAAATTTAGTGTTTTAATATTTCCTGTATGTATTTCTTGCTTATAGTTAACATTAAATGAAATCATGTTATGATCACTGCTACCCAGGTGTTCCTTTATCTGAACATTAGTAATAAGCTCTGCATGGTTTGAAATTATCAGGTCCAACAGGGCATCATTCCTAGTTGGGGCCTCAATAAACTGCACCATGGGGTACAGGGGTACAGCACAACAGGCCACATCAGGGTGCACGGCACATCAGTGCAGGGCAAATCAGGACAGGGCACATGGCACATCAGGGCACAGCACATCAGGACAGGGCACATGGCACATCAGGGTACAGGGCACATGAAACAGCACATCAGGGTACAAAGCCCAGCACATCAGGGTACATGGGGCACATCAGGGTACATGGGGCACATCAGGGTACATGGGGCACAATCAGGGCACATGGGGCACATACAAGCACACCAGGGCACATGGGGCACAATCGGGGAACATGGGGCACACCAGGGAACATGGGGCACATTAGAGCACATCAGGGCACAGCACATCAGGACAGGGCACATGGCACATCAGGGTACAGGACATGGCACATCAGGGCACAGCACATCAGGACAGGGCACATGGCACATCAGGGTACAGGGCACATGAAACAGCACATCAGGGTACAAAGCCCAGCACATCAGGGTACATGGGGCACATCAGGGTACATGGGGCACATGGCACATCAGGGTACATGGGCCACATCAGGGCACTTGGGGCACAATCAGAGCACATCAGGGCATATGGGGCACATACAAGCACACCGGGGCACATGAAAGCATATCAGGGCACAATCAGGGAACATGGGGCACACCAGGGAACATGGGGCACATGAGAGCACATCAGGGCACAGCACATCAGGACAGGGCACATGGCACATCAGGGTACAGGACATGGCACATCAGGGTACAGGGCACATGAAACAGCACATCAGGGTACAAAGCCCAGCACATCAGGGTACCCCATGTACCCTGATGTGCTGGGCTTTGTACCCTGATGTGCTGTTTGATGTGCCCTGTACCCTGATGTGCCATGTCCTGTACCCTGATGTGCTGGGCTTTGTACCCTGATGTGCTGTTTCATGTGCCCTGTGCCCTGATGTGCCATGTGCCCTGTCCTGATGTGCTGTGCCCCATGTTCCCTGGTGTGCCCCATGTTCCCCGGTGTGCCCCATGTTCCCTGATTGTGCCCTGATGTGCTCTCATGTGCCCCATGGCACATCAGGGTACATGGGCCACACCAGGGCACAATCAGAGCACATGGGGCATATCAGGGCATATGGGGCACCTACGAGCACACCAGGGCACATCAGGGAACATGAGAGCACATCAGGACATGGCACATCAGGGTACCCTGATGTACAGATCCCAGCACATCGGTACACAAGGCACATGAGGATACATGGGGCACATGAGGGTACATGGGGCACAATCAGGGCACATGAGAGCACATCAGGGCACATGAGGGCACAATCAGGGCACATGAGCACATCAGGGCACATGAGAGCACATCAGGGCACAATCAGGGCACATGAGAGCACATGAGGGCACATGGGAGAGCACATCAGGGCACATGAGAGCACATCAGGGCACATGAAAGCACATCAGGGCACAATCAGGGCACATGAGGGCACATTAGGGCACATGAGAGCACACCAGGGCACATGAGAGCACATTAGGGCACATGAGAGCACACCAGGGCACA
This sequence comes from Rana temporaria, assembly GCF_905171775.1. Lineage (NCBI taxonomy): Eukaryota > Metazoa > Chordata > Amphibia > Anura > Ranidae > Rana > Rana temporaria. The sequence goes on from NC_053489.1 coordinate 373,958,222, forward strand.
GGTCAGCATTTACTTGTTGTTTTCTTCAAAGGCAGAGTAGTGCAGGAAGCGTCTGTCATAAGTTCACTTGTCTCTCATGTCACGCTGCTACTCCCCGGGAGCCCCCCTTCTCTCTTCTCGTCCATCTCAGATAATGTCACAAGCAAATGGGGATGGACGAGAAGAGAGGAGGATTAGCCGGGGAGTAGCAGTGTGACATGAGAGACAAGTGAACTTATGACAGACGCTTACTGCGCTACTCTTCATGCACCTCAATCTACACTTCCGCGGCACCCGCCCTGCCTGCGGGCCATTTAAAACCTTGCGGCCCGCGGGCCGGTACTTTGAGACCCCTGGTCTAGGAGATAATGGATCACGTGCACATGCACTCACATGGAGGCCGTGAGCAGTGGGCCTATCCAACGAACAGCGAGTTCGCACGGTCCAGTCAGTAATCATGATTGTTCAGTTATCCTCTCCCTTTAACTTCCACCTTGACATCTGCTGGATACTGGCACATAAAATGCTCAGGGGATATAGATGGATAACGGGAGAAGAAAGCACATAGTACAGCTCCGCATAGAAAGTATTTAATGTAAAAAAAGCATGTAAAACTCACATTTCAAATAAACAGGACGTTCCAAACAAAAACGAGCAGCGAGCTCGTATCCCTCCTGTCAGAGTGTGTGAGGTCTAGTACTTCCTGTCCCTACGCGTGTCGTCTCGTCACGTGAGGCCAGGTGTCAAACTGGCGGCCCTCCAGCTGTTGCAAAACTACAAGTCCCATGACGCATTGCAAGGCTAACAGTTACAAGCATGACTCCCACACGCAGAGGCATGATGGGACTTGTAGTTTCGGAACAGCTGGAGGGCCGCCAGTTTGACACCTCTGCTTTAGAGGGTCTGATATGGTTTCCAGAAGTCGCCAAAGACATGCTGGTAGGTAAATTGGATCCTGTCCAAAAAAAAAAATTGGCCCAGTATATATGTGTATATCTGTTGTGTGTCCCAAGTGTGTCGAGATCCTATGGGGTAAAATGACCGCACCAGCCAAGCAGACACTGGCTGGAAAAAGCGCCCAGAGGCGATTCAGTTCGCATGTGTAGCGCTATACAAGTCATTCATTCAGAAGTAGAAATTCCAAGGGAAGTAAGAAAACACAGACAATAGGTGCCACCCTATTGGTAACTAAAAAATTTAATATATCCAAGCCTGATGACCCCGATCCTAGGTACACCAGCATTTCAGCCAGGCGTTAAAGACCCTAAATTCCGAGCAATATATTGAAGAGGCATTAAAAGGATAATTCACTTTTCTATAAATAATCGGTTTTAGACAATAAAAGGGATTGAAAGAGACATAATACTGGATTTAGACTTTTTAAGGAGGCTGCAGCTAGATGCCTTTATTAGAACAAAGTAAAATATATATGCGGATGTCGGGGCACTGACAAGGTTCGAGGAGATATGCCTGAAGGGGGAAACACTAAAGCATTCCCTCTTACATTTTTATGCTACACTAACCAAATTGGAAAATCTCACTTTGACGATGAAGGATCAAGATGAGAGGTACCGAAAGACATGGGCCCCTTACATACAGGGAGGAGTATGGGACTGTTTTGGTCGGTATGGGGGAGGGAGAGGCGGAGCAACGCATTTTTTTTTTTTTTTTGTGGGGGTGGGGGGAAGCGTGAAGGGAGGGAAGGGATTGAGAAGTGTTTTTATAATTAAGTTAAGCGGTAACCCAGGAAGTAAAAGAATGTATATAATTCATAGAATGCAATATAAATGTCATATTAAGAGTATGTAAGATTAGTTGAATTCTGTGAAGAAACATATGAAAAATTAAGAATTTTATAAAAAAAAAAAAATGTTCAATCTCATCCCTCATTTCATCACACTCACAAACATTTGTGTCCGCATTCGCAGCTATAGCTGAAATATCTTTACTCACATCTTCTATCTTTCCTATTAATTCTGCCCCATCTTTAAACCACTCCAATTCTGTTTGCTGAGTTTCTTTCATTTTCAATAACATGCTTTCCACATTGGCCATTCCCTTTCTTGCCTTTTTTGGAAGACTTTTTAAACCTTATGGCATCGTTATGAGCATCACATTTAGGAGCGTTCTAACTGTAGGGAGGATAGCTTACTGGAACATGACCGAGATCACTGTTTCCAAACCCCTGGAACAGTAGATCTTTAACATGTCATCTGACATAATGGGGAATCGCCTTGTTTACATAGGCAGTTCCCCGTTCTGTGTCTCTTCACCTCAATCGTGGGTCGTCGGCAGACATAGAGTCCGTGGGACTTGCGGTTCGCGCAGGATAGCCAACCTGCTGCAGTATATCTGTGTGAGCTGGTCGGCTAGTGGTTAGCTGTCTTTTACTCCCCTATTCCACCACTTGGGAGGGGCCATGGCTTTTCCATTGTGGGTGTGTCTGTAAGGTATAGGTTGTAAGTACCATTGAGTGAACCATTTGTAACCAGGCTCTAATGGTGGTCAGTCGGTCCTTGAAAATGCATGAGCCAATAGGGTCCCATTTAGGACCCTCTACCTTGGTCTGGTAGTCCAAGCAATTTGTGAGAGACCTATGTGGCTTGATGAGCGAGTTTACAAATGTATGTTTGTGAGTAGACATCTTTTTGGTTTTGTCAGCTATTTTTAATAGATTTGTTGGCTAATGCACTAGGCCAGTGCGCTCTCCCTCTTCTTTTTTTTTTTCTTGTATTCCTACAGCACGGCCAGGATGACCCCAGTCCTAGAGGGCAGAAAGGCATCTAAGGGATTATCCATATTCTGACCTAGTAATAAAGCACTATTGAGTCAGTTCACTGATGCACAAAGGTATGTTCTATTTGAATGGGCCTTTAACCCTGACATCTTCCACCTAATATGTCCGAGAGGATCCCCGGATGCAAATATCATTGCCTCCAGATCCAGGAAAAAGTTGCCTCTGTTGGTGGCCAGGACCAAGAAGCCTCTATTGCTAGCATTGGGTGCTTTGATAATTCCTTGGTCTCAATTCAGGCTAATCTGTGCCTTCCCTCAATGCAAATTCTACTTTGCCTGTGCCACAAAATAGAGAAAGAAAAGAAACTGGTTAAATCTCATTACACCAAGCTGGCAAAGAACCTGGTGCACAGACATACTCGGACTACTAGGGTGGGACAGGCCAAATCTTTTGTCTCAAGACCTTCTATTCCATCCATCTTTACCCACCTTTCTTTCTGGGTTCGCAGACTCCGTCTGTGTGACTGGCAGGAGCCACGTTGCGTCACTCCCATGCATGCGTTTGGGAGCCGCTGGTCACAGCACCGGGCTCTGAACAAACGACACAGGTGGCTGCATATACAATAAATATATCGTAAATGGTGCATGTTTAGGAGCTATTTACAAGTACCTATAGATAAGCCTTCTATAGGTACAAACAATCAATGGAAGTTTACTTTCACTTTAAATACTCTGAAAGTTCATACTTATTTTTTATCAAAGGTCTCTTGATAAGGCTCCTCCTTGTCAAAACCTTTATTTAAGTTGTATCTCAGATCAGGCCTCCTTTACCACACCCTTTATTTCCTTGGGATCTCTTTTTCTTTCTGCCCTGCAGAACACGTGACTAGACTATACTTGCCTAAACATAGGCAAGTATGCAAATCTTTCTTACACAGGTTAGTCAGAAAAAGTGTTAGAAGCAGGAGAGGACAGTTTTTACGGCATTCCACTTTAATGCATAATTCTTCTGTAATGATGATTTTAAAAAGTGCGCTAATTCAAGGAGCTATGCCGCATAAAGGACAAAAATGCAGTAATATGCGATAATGTTGTCGAACAAAGTGCACTAATAAAAATAATTCTTCTGTAACCTGTGTATTAAAAATGTTGTGTTGTCTGTTCTAGGAGAGAGGCGAGAAGGTGTAAATGCTTCTGTCTGCACTGATGTACAAGCTGTCTTTAAAGGGAAGACTTACAGCCAGCTTCAGGTCATTTCTCAAGGAATTGAGAGCAAAATAAAGGCAGGAGGACCAAACCTGGATATTGGCTATTGGGAAAGTCTTTTACAACAGCTCCGTGCTTACATGGCAAGAGCCAGGTAAAGCAAACCTTTTAATCTGGTGCATGTCTTTTGTGTGTGTGAATTTTTGTGTCAATTTGTGTACAAATGTGCACAATTTATACAAAACATTAATCTGTGCTTTTGTTTGCTTTTCTTTTGACTGTTGAGCATTTACCAGCTGAAAAATCGATTTTGTTTTCTTATTGGGATAAGAGTTTTAACTAAACAAACAATAACTAACCATGGGAAGCACAGTGGCTAAGTAATTAGCACTTACACCTAGCAAACACTAGGGTCTCTGGTTCGAATTCAATCCACGGCACTACCTGCACTCAGTCTGCATGTTCTTCCTGTGCCTGCGTGAGTTTCCTCTGGGCAGTCTGGGTACTCTGGGTTCCCCCCACACTCCAGACATGCTAGTAGGTTAATTGGCTCCTGTCTAAATTGGCCCTAGTATGTGTATGTATGCGAGTTAGAAATGTAAGATTATAAGCTCCTTGAGAGCAGGGACTGATGTAAGTGGGTATAGAAAAGAACATTCCCATTTCACATTCACATTTTGTTGACAGACTCAGTTTTTGTTTAATCTAGTTGTATTTACTCAGTTTATAGTGCAGTTTAGAACATCCGAGTGAGATATAAAGCAAACATGTCAGAAAAAATTAAGTTCAGAAACAGAACCACGAAGTTGGAAAAGATCTCCCCCGTTGTCAGTATTTTGTTGAACCACCTTTTTTATTTATATATATATATATATATATATATATATATATATATATATATATATATATATATATATATATATATATATATATATATATAATCTCTATCTTTATTTAGAAAGATTTTTTTCTTTACACAACAACAAATAGGACAAGAGACATACATTACTGTCCATCCGTGTATCCAAGCAGTATACAATACAACTGGCCCGATTGGCCATCCAACAGATAGGATAATAGGGATGGAGGTGTCAATTGCTTGGTACGAGTCTTAACATAATCAAGGTGTCCCCAGTCACTCTGTTAGGTACAAGGGGTAGTGAATGGGTGGATGACACCAAGTCAGACGGGCAAATAAAAACAAGAGAAAGAAAGGGAAAAGTAACAAGAGGACAAAACAAGAAGGGTGTACTCATGTTAATTACGTAAACATACCTGCAATATATTGGTGAAATGTACTCATTGGATCAAAGAAAAAAAGCTAATAAGAACACAATTACTTCACTCCTCCTGTCGGGGATTGGGGCGAAGGGTGTGAGTTTGCAGCTGTCCTATCAACATAATGAATCCATGTGGCCCAAACACCATACCATTTGTCATACTCGTCCTTACACTTTGCCATCCACTCCTCTGCGGCCTTAATGTTGTTCACCAACCGGACCCAGTCCGAACGGGATGGAACTTGGCTAGTCTTCCAAAAAACGGGAATTAATTTCCTAGCTGCATTTAAAAGGTGAGGCAACACCAATTTTCAATAGAGTCCGAGGGGAATGGTGGGAGAAGGTCTATATCGAGGATAATTTTAATTTGGGTTCTAACATCCTGCCAAAAAGGGCGCCACTTAAAACACTCCCACCATATATGGAGGAAGGAACCTCTATGGCCACATTCCCGCCAACAGGCATCTGAGGACATCGGGTAGATTTGTTTAAGTTTAGTAGGGACCCTGTACCACCTAGTTAACACTTTAAACCCATTTTCCTGCATTTTCGTATCGACAGAGCTGGAATGAGTAAAGCGGAATAATTGGTCAAGTTGGGTATCAGTGAATTTGTGCTGCAGGTCTCTCTCCCATTCCCGGATATAGGTGGGCCTCCCAGGGGGACCCTGTCCCTGAAGTAATCTGTAGAGGACAGATATAGAATGCGGGATGGGGCTGGAGGACATGCACAGCTTCTCAAAAGGGGTGGCGGATGTAGGAGACCGAATGGCACGTGGTAAACCTTGCGCGAAGTGTTGAAGCTGCCCTACCTCCAGCTATCCATCGTGAATCCCCCATACTGGGCCCTAAGCTCCTCTAATGGGAGCAGTCCCTGATCCTGAAAGAATCTGCCACATCGCAGCTCACCATCCGCCGTCCAGGAACGGAAGAAAGATGGGTGTTCCCCTGGCAAGAACCAGGGGAAGCCCCCCAGGGGTGCCAGAGGGGAGAAAGGGGGTGCAAGATGTCCTGACTTTTTAATGGTATCCCACAATTTTAAGGCGTGAGTGGTTGGGAGACATGAATCGACAGACCCCTCTGTGCCTGGTGAAGTCAAGGAGCATGGGACAGATTACGGCCAGCCATAGATTTTTCCAAGGGGACCCAGGCCTTAGTGGATACCCCATGATGCCAATCCAACATCCATTGAAGGGCGATAGCCTCATAATACCTGCGTATATCAGGGACACCCAGACCTCCCAACCATTTGGGTCTCTGTAGAGTATGAAGGACCAGACGAGGGCCCCGGCCCTGCCAGATATATTTAAGAAAGGCACTGTTGAGGCTCAAAAAAAAAGACCCAGGTAAGGAAATAGGCACCATTTGGAGAAAAAAACAAAATGTGAGGTAGCATGTTTTATCTTTAACACACTGACTCGGCCCATCCACAAAAAGACCTCTCTATCCCACCGGTGCAGATCTGACTTAATAGTGGAGAGTAAGTGGGTGTAATTACTGCTATACAGTTGGGAATAGAGAGGGGTAAGATGAACCCCCGGATATTTCATATGAGTGCTGCACCACGTGAATGAGAAGGAGGATTCCAACCGTGTTTGGGGGAACATTTAATGATAAAATGTCAGACTTGGTGAAATTGATTTTGAAATTAGAGAGGGAGCCGAAAGTCTGCAATTTGGTGATAATATTGGGGAGGGAGATCAGAGGGTCCGCTACATAAGAGGACGTCATCCACGTATGCAGAGAGTTTATGGTCATGTGAGCCAACGCAAAAGCCCTTAATGTTAGGGTTAGAGCAAATTCTATTAAGCAGGGGCTCCAGGGTAAGGGCAAAAATGAGAGGGGACAACGGGCAGCCCTGTCTGGTCCCATTCCCAATAGGGAATATGTCAGAAAGCACTCCATTGACCTTAACTCGCGCCTCGGGACTGCTATACAAAGAGAAAACCCATGAAGAGCATTTTAGGGCCAAGCCCCAGTCTAGACAACACCGTACGGAAGTATGTCCAATCCACCCTGTCAAATGCCTTTTCGGCGTCAGTGGAGAGTAGAAGACAGGGTCAGCCTGTGTCTGTACCCTGTGAATCAACTGAATGGCCCGGTTCGAGTTGTCCCTCGCCTCCCGTCCGGCAATAAACCCCGTTTGGTCAGGATTGATGAGAGAAGGAAGAATGGGTTGCAGGCTATTTGCTAGAATTTTCGCTGAAATTTTGATGTCGGTGTTCAATAGCGATATTGGCCTGTAACTACTAGGGACCGCGTGATCCTTCCCCTCCTTGGGCAGCACCGATATATGGGCCAGCAGGCCCTCTTTGGGCATAGGAGCGCCCGAGGCTAGCGCATTAAAATAGGTGCACATAGGGCGTGTCCGGACGGGAAACAGGGAGGACATGTGGGTACTGAGCTCCACATAGGCAAAGACAATCCAATGCCATCCCTGCTTCAGATTACCTCTGTGGCACTCGGTTTTCACGGCTTCTGATTTGGGGCATTCCCCACTACTACCCCAGCAGCTTTTTGAACTTTTTTTTTGGATCAGACTAACCTTGTTTGGGCCTGAGCTCGGGATCCGTATCTCACCGCCGCCATCTTGAGGCCTGAAGCTCCTCTGGAGCCCTTCGTCCCTACAGCCTGCGCTCCGGGCACCGGACGTTTGCCACCGCCTGCTCCGCTGTTCGCTGTGCCCCCGGGGGCCCCTAGATGCCCGTCTGCCTAAAGTGTGATCCTAATCCCCACACCAACTCGCGAAGGCCGCCGCCATATTGCCTGCTCGAGGCCTGACGGAGGAGCCGGATCCCACAGCTTCTGGAGGTAGGGGATCACATCTAGCCCCTACCCATCTACTCCCCACCTACCCGGCACTGTCTAGTGGCCTCGCCTGGTCCCGGAATTGTCCGCGGCGGCCGCAATCCGGTGCGGCCTAGTTAGGCCCTGGAATCCCCGGACTTTCCTGACGCTGTACCCCGTGGAAGTGCACCAACTCCGGGCCTCCCTCGGTGATTCGACCGCCCACTACCATCCACCCACCCTTCTATCCTAAGCCCTTCCATGCCTGGCACTTGGAACTGACTTTTGTGCAAATTGATGTATAGCAGACCCTCGGCGGCCATCTTGGTACACCCGATGCCTGCTGTCCTGCAACCCGAGCCAAACCCTGCCTGAACACCCAAACCTTACAGCACTGCAACCCAGTAGGAAGCTGGAAAGGGGCCTTTTTCTATATGATTGGAGGGGGTGGAGATGGTCAGCTCTTTACACCACAGCACTGATCTACCTGAAGCTAGGCCTGCTTAGCTCCGAGATGGCAGCATAAGAACGGTGCTCCAGGCCCCACAGGGAATATTTAATACATAGCAGCCCACACAGAAGAGATTGAGACAACCTGCCTTTATAATTACCCCTCGTTGATTTCTGCAACATGACTAAAAAGCACAAGGGGCCTCAGAAGCCGCAAAAACTGACAGAATACTTCGCCCTAGAGCAGAGGCAGGAGAGCACTGGCACACCTGGGCCCTCTGCTGCCAGCACCCCCCATCTACCGCAGAGGAGGGATAAACCCTTTAAACGAATGTCTCCAGCTAGCAATAGACATTCTCCTGCCTCTTCCTCTGCATCTGGAAGCCCTGAGAAAGCCAGGCTTAAATTGGATGCTACGGGACCTTCCCATGAGGTGAGTGCTGGTCTTGAATCTGCAGACGACACCAGGGAGCTCCCGGACTCCATCGACCGTTTCCCCACGAGTAATCAACCAGTGTTGGATACCACACTTAAAGATATGCTGGTATCCCTGAGGAGCTCCCTCCACAGCGACATGATGGCGTGCGTCCAAAAATTTGGGAGTGAGCTACAAGCTGTGACATCACGGGTAGACCACATCGAAAACAGGATGGGGGAATTTGCCACCACGATCAACAGCCTTGTGGATGCCCATGAAGCTAGGGACGAGGAAATGGAGGCAGTCAAAGCTAAAATGGCAGATATAGAGGACCGTTCCAGGAGGAACAATCTCAAAATACGCGGGGTCCCCGAATCCGTTCAACAATCAGAATTGCGCGACTTTGTCTCCAAGATCTTTATCTCAATCCTACCAGACCTCACTGAAATGGACATAACAATGGACAGAATTCACAGGCTACCAAAACCCTCCTACCTTCCAGATAAAATACCGAGGGATGTCATCCTACGCCTGCATTTTTTTCACGTAAAGGAACGCCTGATGTCCAAGGTGCGTAATAGGGATCTCATCCCCCCGCAATACAAAGATCTTCAGTTCTTCTCCGATTTGTCTCAATTTACGTTGCAGAAACGGCGAAATCTCAACGCCATTTCCAAGGCATTGCGCAACAACAAAATAGTCTACAAATGGGGGTTTTCAACCAAACTCATTATCACCAATGATGGAAAAGAACATACAGTAGATTCCTTGGCTAAAGGCTTGGCCTTGCTTAAGACATGGAATATCATCCCGGAGGATCCCCCCGGTGGGCCTAACAACCGCAGTCCAGATCAGGTTGGCAGTGATTGGAATGTGGTCAACTCCAGGAATGCTCGCTCACACCGCTGAAGTTACTATGGGCTGCCGAAATTGTTTTACTACTCCTAATTGCCCTGTTCTGGAGGCACCTTGCTGAACTTGCCTCACACCCTTTTGGTTACTTGCAGCCATGAGCTGCACTCAGGTCATAATGACCTATGTTCACCTGTTTTGGCGCTTTTTTCTCTGTTTATGTGTTTGGTTTCTCATTTTTTACGTAGCAGTCCAACACCCCACTCTGCAGTTGGTCTCAGAAGAGTCCACAGATTCACTGAAGATCTATTGAATGGACCCACTCGTGATCGTCTGACCTTGAGGGCGACTCTTCTTGGCTCACCGGTATGGTATGCTAAGCCACCTGATGTAAGTGTTACTTATTCTTCATACTGCTTATCAATTAAGACCGTTGTCCCAGGATGACTATTACTTTCTTAACTATTAACGCTAAAGGCCTCAACCATCCAGCCAAAAGAAAATCACTGTGGGCTGAGGCGATTAGATTTAACTGCGATGTCCTCTGCACTCAAGAGACTCACTTTCAGGGCGACAAAACGCCTAACTGCACTCATCCAAAATATCCACACATCTTCAAAGCCAGTGCCTCGGCAAAAAAGCAGGGAGTGATGAAAGCAATTAGGGACTCTGTTGCGTTCAAGTTGCACAATGAAATTGCTGACTCCCAGGGTCGCTACCACATCCTTGTGTGCGACATTAACTCTACCACTTACACAGTGGTCAATGTTTATGCGCCTAACGACCACCAAATTCACTTTTTGAAACAAGTCCTCAGAAGTGTTAGACCGATACAAAAGGGCTTCCTTCTCTTATGTGGAGACTTCAATCTCCCCCCTGAGGTGGACTCCACATCGTGTTCACGCAGACATCATCATTCTCTGCAATCAACACTACACTCACAGGATCTCTATGACGCTTGGAGATGTCTCCATAGCACTGAGAGGGACTACTCTTTCTTCTCAACGAGTCATGGCGTGTACACAAGATTAGATCTTTTCCTTACGGACAAATGGCTGCTACCTAAAATTGTGGATACTAAAATTAACGATATTACTTGGTCGGATCATGCCTCTGTGACACTCTCGGTTGCTGATTCGCCCGGCGTGGGTACTACATTCGTCTGGCGTTCCAGCCCGAGGTTGTTTCAAGCTGACCACTCCAAAAAGACCTTGCAGAAGGAACTGACCGATTTCTTCTCTTGCAATGATGGCTCTGTATCGGACCCTATGGTATTATGGAATTCCCACAAGGCGTTTTATGAGAGGGGTTTTGATTCAGATGGGTGCGAGGGCTAAGAGGATGAGGGGGCAGCAGATACAAACTCTCATTTCTAAGATACACAATCTAGAATCCCAGAATAAACAAAAGGCCTCTCCGCTAGTCTCTAGTCAATTGACACAACTTAGGAGCGAGCTCCGCTCGATTCTGCTTGACAACTTTGAAAAGTCTTCCAAGCGCCTTAAGATGACATACTACGTCAGTGGCAATAGGGCTGGGAAACTCTTGGCCAATCGCCTCAGAGGAGTACGGCATAAGACCACTATCCCCTTTGTTCTCCACCCCTTCACCCATGATAAAGTGTTCCACCCCCAAGCGATAGCTGACGCGTTCAGTTGCTATTATAGCTCACTCTATAATTTAAAAGATGACCCCTCCACAATCCAACCCACGGGACCCATTATCTCAGACTTCCTGAGCAAAATTGAACTCCCCCGAATATCATCTAATCAACTGGAGGATTTAAATTCTCCCTTTTCAGAAACTGAAATCGCCAAAGCAATAGACTCCCTTCCTAACAACAAAGCCCCCGGGCCTGACGGCTTCACCGGAGAGTATTATAAAGCTTTTAAACTGGAACTGGTCCCATATTTAGCAGGTATTTTCAATCAAGCTGCCTCCTCGTCCTTTTTTCCTTCTGAGATGCTAAGGGCTATGATTGTGGCGCTGCCGAAGCCCGGGAAGGACCCTGACACACCCCAGAATTTTAGGCCCATTTCATTGCTCAATACTGATCTGAAGTTATATGCCAAGCTCCTCGCCAATAGATTGGTGGACCTCTTGCCGTCATTGATACACATGGACCAATCGGGGTTCACAAAGGGCCGACAGACGTCGGATGCCACTAGGCGCTTAATTAATATAGTGCATCTGGCCAATCGAACAGAAACGCCTTCTCTGCTCCTCGCTTTGGATGCAGAGAAGGCGTTTGACAGAGTCCACTGGGATTATTTAGCCAAAGTGCTTTCCAAATTTGGGTTCGAGGGCAGAATACATTCAGCTATCATGGCACTATACACAACTCCATCGGCCCAAGTGTATATATCGGGGATGCTCTCCAAGGCATTCAATATTTCTAATGGAACCCGCCAGGGGTGCCCATTGTCCCCTCTTATATTTAATCTCCTTATGGAACCCCTGGCAACTTATATTCGCTCTCACCCCCAAATAAGTGGTTTTATGGTTGGAGGCGTACAACATACCATAAGCCTCTTTGCGGATGACATAATTTTGATGCTCACCAATGTTGAGACCTCTCTGGCTTCGGCTCACCAGGTATTGCAATTGTTCACGACAGTGGCATACTATAAGGTTAATGAAACCAAGTCGCATATTTTAGGGGTGGGCATTCCTGCCCGAATTAGGCACGCCCTTAGCACAAGGTTTCCCTTTCCATGGAAGGAGAAAGGTATATCATACCTGGGTATAACTCTTACGTCTTCACCCTCTGAGTTAGTGAGGGAAAACTATACCCCATTTCTGCAACGGTTACATACTAAATTAGAGGCTCTAGCAAAATTCGAACTATCCTGGTCGGGACGACTGGCCGCCTTCAAGATGCAGGTCCTCCCACAACTACTATATGTCTTTAGAACCCTGCCCATCCCGGTACCACCCTCCTTCTTCCTCTCAGCACAATCTACTCTTAATAAGTTTCTTTGGGGGGGCTAGCGGGCGCGATGTGCATTCCACAAAATTATCAAACATAGGAGGGCGGGAGGTATAGGCCACACCCACATCAAGGATTACTATACAGCCTCGATCTTAGCCCAGCTGAGGAGCTGGTTTCCTTGCTCCGCTCCGTCCCTATGGGTTGCTCTAGAGCAACAGCAGATCCCGGGCCAAAATCTCTGACTACCTCATCACTAGCAACCTCCGCCCAGGCCGATCCCCGGACATTGGACCGACTATAAGAGCATTTATTGATGCATGGCGAATACTGACTTCGCAAGTTTCCCCACAGTATAAAACTCATCCCAATGAAATTTCCACTGACTGCCCTATCCTATCTTATCCCGATATCTCTGTAGAGGGCTGGAGTTCGGGGGGGGTACTAGATATAAATGACTTGTATGTGGGACCTGCACTCAAAACATTTAGAGCTCTCCAACTGGAGTACTCTATACCCACGACTGAATACTTTCGGTATGTGCAAATTTCACACCTTCTGAAACGACAGACTGACCTCCACACCCTCCTCCCGTGGCATATAGCTTTATATTATACAGCGAAGAGTACGAAAGTCAAGGGCATATCAGTGTTCTACTCTTACCTAAGGATAAGCTAGCACTCATCAAATCCTCTGATATGCAAGCCTGGGAGAGAGAATTGATACAGTATACTCAGTTGACCAATGGCAGACGGCCCTAAGGGTAACATACTCATCCACCAAATGTGTTAATCTGTGGGAACTATTCCAAAAAATCTTGTTGAGATGGTTTCTCACCCCATTCAGGCTGTCTAAGATCGGCAATGGTATATCCCCCGGGTGCTGGAGGGAATGTGGGGGAACGGGGACGCTGTTCCATATTCTATGGTCCTGCCCCGTGACAATACAATACTGGCAGCTAATCCAAAACCTGGTAGCGCAGGTCCTTAAACTTAATTTGACCCTGTCCCCGGGGCTGGGCGCTACTTTCCTTGGGTATAGATCAGATCCCTTACCATTCGAGGACACTTTTATCCCACGTCCTTCTAGCTGCTAGGCTAGCTTTGGTCAGGCATTGGAGGACCACTGCTAGACCTCCTCTGTCGGAAGTTATTCAAATAATCAATACCCATGGCTCATATGAACAACTATTTGCCTCCGGGGTAGGTACCTATGCAGAGATTAATAAGTTATGGGAACCTTGGAACGACTGGTATAGGGGTCAACCTGGACCTGGCCTGCAGTAAGATAACCCTTGCCTGACACAAGGCAGGTACATTGCCCAATACTGAGGGTGACTAACTGCGTCTGTTTACAATGCTCTAGTTTTAGTCTGCTACTCTGTTTGTTTTTTGTTTTGTTTTTCTTGTTTCTTCTTATTTTTTGTTATCTCAATTGCACTATCCCATTTTAGTCATGTTGAGTTTGGTGCTGAACCAGTACCTCGGGTTTACATGACAACTAGCCCGTCTGGCGTGATGGGTTACGGGAATCCAACTACTCTCATCTGTTGTGTACACCTTCTTAGTACTGTATGGATAGGATGCCTCCTCACCTTGTGATCCAAACCGCCGATATGATCTCTGTGTATCTTTGTGCATGTAATTTGTGTTTAAAACTGTTAAAACTAATAAAAACTATTGAAACTAAAATAGGTGCACATATGTCGCGAGAGCAGGGGGAGGAAAGGAAGGTAGTAGGCATTTGTGTAGCCATCGGGGCCCGGACTCTGTCGGCAGTTCATTTACTACTGCTTCTAACTCCTCCTTAGTAATCAGGGTTTCAAGGGATTTACTGGTTTGGAGGGAAAGTTGGGGGGCTTGGGTTTCAGTCAGATACTCTAGAATGCGGTCTTGTTTCTGCACTGCCATCAGGCCAGGGAGTGTGGTAGGTAGGTGATATAGTTGGGCGTAATAGTCTCTAAAAGTGGCTGCGATTTTAGAGGGGTGGACCACCGGGGGACTCGTCCCATCCTGAAGTTTGTGCACATGACCCGAGTTGCACTGCCTCCTCAAAGTCTTGGCAAGTAACCGCCCACATTTGTTACCGTACTCGTAAAATTTGTGTGACACGCGACGTACACGGTCACGAATATGGGTATCTAGCAAGGTAGGAAGCTCCAGGCGAAGGGCCTTAAGGTCAGTCGCCAGCTCTGGCGTTAAATGCCGCTTGTGTTCGAGTTCCGCCAGGTGTATTTTCCGCGAAAGGGATTGAAGGTCCCCTCCCGTGCCTTTTTCCAACCGCACTCCCTGGGATAGGAGTTCCTCCAAAATAGACGCCGCCCCCACCGCCGCGATGAATTTTCAGAAAAATGAGTGATGGAATCTGAGACACTTTTGAAAGCTGCTACATCATCATCATCATCATCATCATCATCATCATCCAGGATATTCTTGTTCAGACGCCACGTCAGTACCTGGTGTCAGAGGCCGGTGGATGTATAGAGAGAGACACTGGGGCATGATCCGACATGGTAATGGATCCGATCGACGCACTGGATAAGGATTCCAGGGTAAATTGGTCCATCAGCAGCAGATCTATCCGGGTGTAGACGGCATGGGTCGCCGAATAGTAGCTAAAGTCTTTCTCCTTAGGGTGGAGTATTCTCAAGCAGTCCACAAGATGGTGTGCTTGTAAGGTCTTCCTAAAGCGTTTGAGTAAAACAAAGGAGTGGGCAGCGCGTCCCACAGATGTATCCATCGCAGGGTCTGTACTGACATTGAAATCCCCCCCCCCCCCCCCAAAAATCAATTGACCCTCTCTAAAATGTGAAAGGGAATCCAAAAGGGAATCTAAGAGGGTGAGTTGGCCAGAATTTGGTGTGTACACGGTTTCAAAAGTAAACTTACGGCCCATGATGGTCCCCTTAATGAGGATAAATCTGCCATTCGGCTCAGTTAACTGTTCGGACACGACAAAGGGGCAGTTTTTATGCACGGCTATAGCAACCCCACTCGACTTAGATCGAGGTGAGTTGCTAAAGAACCATTGAGAGTAATAGTGTGTGGGCAGGCGGGGGACTGAGTCAGTGCAAAGGTGAGTCTCCTGCAAAAAACAGAACATGTGCCCCCAGGAGCTTTTAGTTTCGAGCCAGAACTTACTGCGCTTGTTAGGTTGATCCCAGTCCTCGGACGTTTAATACGAAACCACCTTCAGGGTAACGATGGGTAGGATGAGCGTGGAGAAATCCCCAGCCAGGATGGAGGAGAGACCTGCAGGAGATTGATCCGTGAGTCAGTGAGTACTGAAAAAACAGTGACAAGAAAAAAAAACATAAGAACAAGGAAAATAAAAACATAATAAAAACATATAGCATAGCCCACAAGGGAGTCGCCTCAAGTCTCCCAAGGCATCCAGATCCGGCTAGTCGGGGACCCCCGAACCAGCCTTCTGGCCAACAGGGGAGGAGGGTCAGCGAGTAACACGGGTCCCAAACTCGGGACATAACTCTGAAGAGTCGACTTATGTGGGGGAAGAAGCACAGCATGAAGTGCGAGCCCGCCCAAAAAAAAAAGAAAGCCACCCCATAGCATCAGATGGGCACAGCAACCGCAGAGGTGCATTAGGCCCAGTAAAAAATAGCTTAAACAGAACATAACAGTGCCCCCAAAAGGAGCGTAAAGACCCAGCAAACAATACCAGTCCAACCATGACCTAAGGGGCCTTCAGGTTCCCCTCTGAGAAGGAGAGGGGAGCGGGGCATCCTCTGGGCAGAGTCCACTCGAGACCGACGCCTGTTCCCGCCCACTACGACCGGCAGTACGCCAAGGTTGTGACTGCATGGGCAGGGGAATCTCCGGTGCGGTCTTCCAATCAGGAACATTAATGGCTGGGAGCCCAATTGTTGCAAAAACTGTGGGAGTCATTCTATTGGTGCGAGGACAACTTTCCGGCCTCTCTTTGGTGACTGATAGTTGGAAAGGGAAACCCCATCTGTAAGGCAAACTGAGCATCTTGTAGGGCCGCAAGTAGCGGCTTCAGGGCTCGGCGTTGTATCAGGGTGCGCCTGGAGAGATCCTGGAAAAAGGACAGCTACACCCCCCCATCAAAGTCCACATGGCGTCCACCTCCGACATGAGCCATTATACTCTTCCTTCAGGGAATACTTGTGTAATTTGCAGATAATGTCCCGTGGCTTGTCCAGATCATCTGAAGGTGGGTGGAGGGCCCTATGGTCAGGTGCGTCTTGGCCGAGAACCTGTTTAAAAAGACCTTGCAAGAGGGAACTATATCTCTGGGGCCAGAGGCTTCAGGCATGCCCCTGATGCGTATGTTGACCCTGTGGCTCCTATTCTGAAAGTCGTCCATTTGATCGATCAAAGCATCAATCTGACGGTCCTGCCTCTTACAGTGTTCATGCAGGAGATTGCAGGGCTGGGGAAACCACATCCATTGTGCCTCCAAGTCTTCTACTCTACCCACCAATGTGTGTTGTGTCCGCCTTGCAGCGCCTCAATATCTTGCCTAAGGCCTTCTCTACCCTGCCAGCAAACAGTTGCAGGTCTGCTTTTGTGGGGAGATCAAGGATGTGGGCTCTAAGGTCTGCATCGCCCACCATCTCATCCAGTGGCACTGCAGGAGGCATTGAGCTGACCCGAGCTGGCAGGGAGGTGGGGGAAGGAAGCGAGGGAGAAGTGGCTGTGATGAAGGATAGGGGAAGCCGCCAGGTCCCAACGAACCGGATTGGTGCCGGGGAAGCCCGCTGGGGTTTTGCGGCGATAACTTCCGCTGCGTGGAGGGCATTGCAGGAGCTGAAAAACTCACAGGACAGCTGCTGTGGGTTCTGTATTACCCTTGGGCAGACGGAGCTCCTTAGTCGCGCGGCCACGCCCTGAACCACCTTTTGTTTTAATTACAGCCTTTAGTCTTTTGGGAGATATCTATACTAACTTTTCAGATCTAGACTTAGCAATATTTGCCAGCTCTTCTTTGCAGAAACTGCTCAAGTTCAGTTAAATTTGATAGTGATCTTTTGTGGACTGCGTCTTCAAGTTATCCCACAGATTTTCAATGGGGTTTAAAGCTAAACTCCAACTTTCTTTCACTAGAACTGAATGGATATGAATCTGTCCCAGCATAGATCATATCTCTGTACCATGTGGCTCTGTTGTCTGCAGACCCCCTGATATTCTGGGTTTAGTTGTGACCTTGTACCACGTGACACTCTGTATATCATGCTGTAGACTGGGACCCTTCCACTGCCTGCTGCATGTGTAGCCTAAAACGCACCCCTTTGTAATCATTTACTATACAGTGGCTGCAATGTAGTTGAGCTAAAATGTAAATTCATGACAATATCGGTCCATTGATGGTTATACAAGGACTGTGAAACATGACAGTTGCACTGGAACTGGTAGAAGAACCTATACTAATCTTGGTCCCTGACAAATCTTTAGCTTTGAGAGCATTGAGGATGATGACGGCTTATAATCAAGCCCACCAATAAAGGTGGAGCGATTTGTAGCATGAACTACAAGGAATACAGGGAATACTTACCCATGATGCAGAGTACAAGAAATGCTTTAAACTCTTTGATTGACCTAGGTCGTACGAATGGTTGAATCTCTATGGGCACCTTTTATGAGCGAACATCCAAGATTACCAGTGATTTATGGGCTACGTTAATGTACAATCGTACAAACCCCCTATGTTTCGGCCCAGTGTGTCTGGATCGATTTTTTCAACTTCAGTCTCTGGTTAAGAGCTTACCAGCATATGTCGGGGACACAAGTGATTTTTTTGGACAAATTTGTGAGATTCTCGACATCCGGGGATGATTGGCGATTAGCAACCATGGATATTTCATCTCTATACGCCAGCATACCCAATGAAGCATTTTAGCAGCAGTAAAACAGTACTTATCTAAAATCGGTTGTCCCAGAATCCCCCTAGTTGAATGTCTGGTCGAATGTTTAAATTTTGTGTTGGAAAATATTTTTTTCTCTTTCGTTCATGGACGGACACAGCCTTAATCTTGACAAAGTGGGTATTAGTCTTCCTTTAGGAGTGTCTAGGCAGAAAGTGTTAACAGCTTCAAAGCTGAAAAGCCCTGACCAGGGGGCGGTCTTACTGACTATCCCATCAGCCTGCATCAAACAAATCAGGTTTTTTTTTTTTTGCCTAGCTAAGAAGTCATGGCTCCCTTGGGCCATAGGCCTGGAGGCTTTATTTCCAATCTACTTTGGATTTTTTTTTTCCTGTGATCTTCGATCAACTGCCCACTGGGCGACAGACCTGGATCCAGATCCTTGTAGTCCCCCCAGTTTCGGGCATCGAGCGTGTGCCGACCATAGCTATGCACTGGGTCATCACGACATGCCCGTCGCTCTACGGGTGGCCGGTGAGTTAGACGCTCCAGGGGCACGCATATGACCGGTCTATAGTGCAAGAGTCGCAGCAGCTGGGCCGACAGTCACCTCCGTTACCAATGTGGGAGATGGTCTGTCTAGAATGCTTCCAGCACAACCCTCAGGAAGGGTAAGTAGTAATCCCCTGCTTCGGCAGGAAGACAGATCTGGGCATCACCATGGAGAGGTGAGTAAAGGGCCTTATCCCCTCCCTTTCCTCTAGCCGGCATTTTTCTGTAGTCCATCTAGGCTGGCGGCCATGCTTTTGTGGTCCACGCCCTTTTGGCCTCTAGTGTCAGATCGGCGGCCATTTTACCATGGATCAGACCATTTAAAAACGGCAGATGAACAGATACATGCTGCTGACTGAGCAGTCTGAAAGATTGACAAAAATAGCAGCCCCACAAACAGCCTTCGAACCCAGCTTGGAGAGAACAGATCGACAGACACACTCTGCAGGAAGCAGCTCTGCTAGCTAAACCATCTACTACGGTTCCTGGGTGGTGAGTCCTCTGGGGGGGGGGGAACCCCTCGTCTCTGCTGCAGCTACGAGGGTGGGATACTTGCTTGGGAGTCCCCTGTGTCAGGGTGTGGACAGCATGGTGTCAGAAGCAGACGTTTTTTCCCCCGAGACACCTGAGCTGGCAATTGATGCCCCTGCACCCGATGCATCGGTGGACGCCATGTCTGCAATCCTAGATGCCTTTGTTGCCAAGGTGGAAGCAGCGCGTAGGGAGAACGGGGGCTAGAAAGCGCCCCTCCCCCGCCATCTTCCGGGTCCAGCTAGCGCTCATGACCCTGGCTCTGAGATATCTGAGGATGCATCAAGATCGCCCAGACAGTGAGGACGACTTCGGACCCAGGTCAGCACGCTATAGGGCTCTAGTAAGTGACCTTATCACCGCAGTGCGCGATACTCAAAAGATAGAGGGGTCTGCAGAAGCAGCAGACGCGCTGGTCCCCTTTGGGTTCCGTAAGGCAACTCGCATCGCAAAAGTATGTCTTATTTAGACAAACTTTTATACAAGGAGTGGGATAAACCACAGAAGGTCTTTTAGTCCCTAAAAATCTGGCGGTGCGCTACCCTCTTGAAGAGAGTTTCTTGAAAAATGGACCTCACCCCCGATAGTGGACCCTCCTGTGTCCAGACTAAACAAGCTAACCACCATACCGTTGGAGGGGGCTCCCACCTTCAAGGACCCTGCGGACAAGAAGGCTGAGGCCATCACCCGCAATCTATACACGGTAAGTAGGTTTGGCTGTACACCAAACCATAGTTGGGGCCCTGGTATCTCAGACACACACGGAATGGGCAAATATGCTGCTCAATGGGTTACCAGCACGTCGGGCTTCCCCGAACAAGGTAGCCTAGCTGACCAACTAGTACAAGGCCTAAAATTTGTTTGCGAATCAGCCTTAGACGCTATTCCTTGCTGGCCAGGGCTTCAAATCAGGCGGTGGTGTTATGCCGTCTACTTTGGTTAAAGATTTGGTCTTCCGACCAATCTTCCAAGAAAGCCCTGATGGTGGACTTGCCCTTTAAGGGCGACAGACTTTTTGGAGCCTCCCTAGACGACATAATTAAAGATGCCACAGTAGGTAAGCGCACACTGCTCTCACAGTCCAAAAAAGGGGAAGGAGCCACGCCGTAGGCAAGGGCCCTTCTTCACCGCACACAAGCGTTTCTTTAGTCCGCCCAGTGCGGCAGGTAAAAGACCACAGGCCGATAAAGTGCCTGCTCAGGGACAGAGACGTCCCTGGTTTCGCAAACTCAACAAGCCTGCAGACAAAGTTACGTCCGCATGAAGGTTTGCCCCCACCTATCTCTCGGGTGGGGGGATGTCTTAGCGAATTTGCGACCCTGTGGACATTTCGGGTCCCTGACCGGTGGGTTTGCGAAGCAGTGTCTTCAGGGTACAAGATAGAATTTCTATCGTGCCCACCAAACAGATTTTTTTTCCCTTCCAGCTACAACCGACACGTCTGAAAGCCCTTTTTGGGGCAGTCCAAGACCTGCTGAAATGCGAGGTGGTTATTCCTGTCCCAGTACAGGAACGGTTTCAAGGGTTTTACTCAAATATGTTCAAAGTACCAATGAAGGAGGGCTTTTACCCAATTCTGGATCTCAGGGCCCTCAATTGCTTCGTGAAGGTACAAGATTCCGGATGGAATTGATTCGCCTCTGTCGTCACTGCCCTCCAGTTGGGGGACTTTCTGGCATCCTTGGACATCAGGGATGCCTATTTACATGTCCCCATATACAGCATCAGAAATTTCTGCGCTTTGCGGTCAGGGAAGACCACTATCGGTTT
This sequence comes from Rana temporaria, assembly GCF_905171775.1. Taxonomy (NCBI): domain Eukaryota; kingdom Metazoa; phylum Chordata; class Amphibia; order Anura; family Ranidae; genus Rana; species Rana temporaria. Next base: position 373,979,556 of record NC_053489.1, read on the forward strand.
GTGGCTTCCCCCTTTGGCCCTGCAACGTGGCATCGCTATCGAGGCCCACTTGGACGACCTGCTTCTGAGGACTGCTTTGGCCTCAGAATTAGAGGTGAGCGTGTCTATAACCTGTGAAAAAGAAGCGGATGTGCTAGGAAATATGACAATTGAATAAATTAATAAATAAATAACCAATAAGTCAAGATAATAATAATAAGAAATAACCAGCAATAAATAAGTGAAAAAATTAAAAGTGAAATGGTGGGATAATAAACCATACAAAAAAACTGTGAAATATAATGTCCAACAAAAGTGCAAGACTCCTTATCAGGGGAGATCACTAGAGAGTAGTGTGCAATGAACAGTCCAAACAGCAATGTAGAAAAATTTGCAAGATGTATCACTATTCTGTGCAGACTTCCACCTCCACCCAGAAAATAGAAAATAATCACCGCAAATAAAAGTGCTCATGGATGGCACCTTACCAGAAGATGTTGACCTCTTTAACCACTAACCACTTCCAGACCTGCGCACGACGATGTACGTCCTATTTTTAAAGATTGATATCTCGGTAACGCAGCAGCTGCTGTCACAACCGAGGTATCAATCTTTAGTGTGCGCGGTCTGGAATCCGATAATAGTGGTCTCCGCGGCGGATTCACCGCGAGATCGCCGTTATCGGTGGCGGGAGAGGGCCCCTCCCGCCGCTCTCCCGCGCCCTCCGCCGCTTACCGGAGCCGTCGGTAGCGGCGGAGGCGATCGGGTGCTGTCGGCTGGTGAGCGGGGACGAGACTGAAGGAAAAATCTCCTTCGCCCGTCCCCATAGCTCGGCTGGGCGGAAGTGACGTCAAAACGTCAGTCCCGCCCAGCCTCTTAAAGAGACAAATTTTTTTTTTTTGGTCATTTGAAAAAATGACTTTTTTTTTTTTTTTTTTTGCATTTAAGCCCAAATATGAGATCTGAGGTCTTTTTGACCCCAGATCTCATATTTAAGAGGACCTGTCATGTTTTTTTCTATTACAAGGGATGTTTACATTCCTTGTAATAGGAATAAAAGTGATCAAATTATTATATATTTTTTTTTCAGTGTAAAAATAATAAAATAAATAAAAATAAATAAGAAAACAAAAAAAAATTTTTTTAAAGCGCCCCGTCCCGACGAGCTCGCGCGCAGAAGCGAATGCATACGCGAGTAGCGCCCGCATATGAAAACGGTGTTCAAATCACACAAGTGAGGTATCGCCGCGATCGTTAGAGCGAGAGCAATAATTATAGCCCTAGAGCTACTCTGTAGCTCAAAAAATGCAATCTCTAGAATTTTTTAAACATCGCCTATCGAGATTTTTAAGGGTAAAAGTTTGACGCCATGCCACGAGCGGGCGCAATTTTTAAGCGTGACATGTTGGGCATCATTTTACTCGGCGTAACATTATCTTTCACAATATATAAAAAATTGGGCCAAATTTATTGTTGTCTTATTTTTTAATTAAAAGTGATTTTTTTCCAAAAAAGTGCGCTTGTAAGACCGCTGCGCAAATACGGTGTGACAAAAAGTATTGGAATGACCACTATTTTATTCTCTAGGGTGTTAGAAAAAAATATATATAATGTTTGGGGGTTTTAAGTAATTTTCTAGCAGAAAAAATGTTTTAGTCTTGCAAACACCGAATCTGAAAAACACCTAAGGTCTGGAAGTGGTTAAAGACCTTAGGTGTTTTTCAGATTTGGTGTTTGCAAGACTAAAACATTTTTTTCTGCTAGAAAATTACTTAAAACCCCCAAATATTATATATATATTTTTTTCTAACACCCTAGAGAATAAAATGGCGGTCATCGCAATACTTTTTGTCACACCGTATTTGCGCAGCGGTCTTACAAGCGCACTTTTTTTTGGAAAAAATTCACTTTTTTTTAATTAAAAAATAAGACAACAATAAATTTGGCCCCAATTTTTTTATATATTGTGAAAGATAATGTTACGCCAAGTAAAATGATACCCAACATGTCACGCTTTAAAATTGCGCCCGCTCGTGGCATGGCGTCAAACTTTTACCCTTAAAAATCTCGATAGGCGACGTTTAAAAGATTCTATAGGTTGCATTTTTTGAGCTACAGAGTAGTTCTAGGGCTATAATTATTGCTCTCGCTCTAACGATCGTGGCGATACCTCACTTGTGTGATTTGAACACCGTTTTCATATGCGGGCGCTACTCGCGTATGCGTTCGCTTCTGCGCGCGAGCTCGTCGAGACGGGGCGCTTTAAAAAATTATTTTTTTGGTTTTCTTATTTATTTTTATTGATTTTATTATTTTTTACACTGAAATAAAAAAAATAAAAAAATATCACTTTTATTTCTATTACAAGGGATGTTTACATTCCTTGTAATAGAAAAAAGCATGACAGGTCCTCTTAAATATGAGATCTGGGGTCAAAAAGACCTCAGATCTCATATTTAGACTTAAATGCAAGAAAAAAAAAAAAAGGAAAATTTGTCATTTAAAAAAATGACAACAAAAAAATTGTCTCTTTAAGAGGCTGGGCGGGACTGACGTTTTGATGTCACTTCCGCCCAGCAGAGCTATGAGGACGGGTGGGGGCCATCTTGCCCTCACTCAAGTCCTCGCTCTCCAGGCGGCAGCATCCGATCTCCTCCGCCGCTACCGACGGCTACGGTAAGCGGCGGAGGGCGCGAAAAAGCGGCGGGAGGGGGGGGCCCTCTCCGGCCAGCGATAACGGCAATCTCTCGGCGAATCCGCCGCGGAGACCGCCGTTATCGTTTACACGGCCGCCCACAGAAAATATGGATACCTCGGTTGTGGCAGCAGCTGCTGCCGTTACTGAGATATCCATATTTAAAAAGAGGACGTACATTTACAATACGTGGGTCTTTAAGTGGTTAACTAAAAAGAGGTCAAAATAGGCATGGATAAATCGTAGCATCTAGGTTCCATAGATATCGATGGTGCAGATCCAGCATCATATAAAGCAAACCAAAAGAGAGATCGCCATAGAGTAATATTGTTTTATTAAAAACCGTTAAAGACAGGCAACGCCAAATTGGCCCCTTACTTGAGAAGTGCCTTAACCCGGCACTGAGGCTGGTCTGCGTTGGATGATTATGGGGAGAGAAGTTCCACGCTACAGGATGACAGCAGCGGCGTGCGTTCCACCTCTCTGCAGGCGAGGACCAGCGTGACCGGAAGTCCGTCGAGATTTGCATGACCAATGCGACTCGACGTACGTTTCGAGATTGACTCGTCGTCGGGAAGCGTCACTGGTCACACGTTAGGCCACTTATATAGGCCGTCCAATCAAATTTAGTGGGAGGAACAGAAAACCATGACAGCCTCAGTCCCGTGTTCAGGCAACCACTCAAACCCTCCGACACTTTGGTTGGGTACTGAACATTCAAAAGTCAGTAATGGTACGGACTCGACGCCTAGTATATCTGGGGTTGATTCTGAACTCCTCGGAGGCAAAGTTTTTTATTTTTTTTTTTTTTTTTTTTTTCCTGTTGATAAGTTGCCGACCCTTCGGGCTGCAGTGCGCAGTTGACATCCCAGAAATGGACATCACGCCGCTTTTGCATGCGACTTCTGGGCCTCGTGGTGGCCTCCTTCAAGGTGGTATCATACACGCAATGTCACACGCGAGTGCTACAGAAGGAAATTATGTCCAGATGGGACAAGTGCCCATCATCCCTGGATTATCAAATCTGGATGAGCCACCTGGTCAGGACCTCCCTTGTTTGGCTGACCTCACCGGCACTTCTGTCCGGGAAGTCGTTCCTTCGTTTTCACTGGATAGTCACCACGACGGACGCCAGCCTTGCCGGTTGGGGGGGGGAGTCTGGGGGGTTGTCGACCCAGGGTCGCTGGTCCCCGGAGGTTTCCCACTTGCCGATCAATGTCCTGGAACTTCGGGCGATCAGGCTTTGCCTCCCCACATGGTCTCAGAGGCTACAGGGGCATCCAGTCGCACAACGCCACAACAGTGGCATATGTCAACCATCAAGGAGGATCAAGAAGCTTGGCTGCAGCGTTGGAGGTTGCTCACATCCTAAGGTGGGCAGTAAGGAGCATACCGGCCCTGTCAGCCATATGGCCATATGTCTGGGTGTGGAAAACTGGCAGACGGACTACCTGAGTCGCCAGATGCTGGACCAAGGAGAATGGTCTCTGCACCCGGATGTGTTTCAGCTCCTTTGCCCAAGATGGGGCATGCCAGACGTAGATCTCCTGGTGTCTCGACTCAATTGGAAGGTATTGAGGTTCGTGGCCAGGTCAAGAGACCCATGGGCAGACGCGACAGATGCGTGGCACTGTGGAGTCAGTACCGGCTAACCTATGCCTCCCCTCCTCTAAAGCTCCTTCCTCATCTGCTTCGCAGAGTGGAGACAGAGGGGATTCCAATGATCCTAATTGCTCCAGATTGGCCTCGGCGTCCTTGGTACGCCAACCTAGTGCGTCTAGTAGCAAACGTCCCTTGGCATCTACTGCTGAGAGAGGACCTGCTGTCACAAGGTCCCATACGCCATCCTGTTTTACAGTCACTGGCTTTTAACGGCAGGGCTATTGAGAGCCAGGTGCTAAAAGAACGGGGCCTGTCAGACTCCGTGATCTCTACCATGAGGAGTTCTCGGAAATCATCTTTCAGTAAGATTTACCATTGCACTTGGAAGACCTACATATCCATTTGTGAGGAAATGAGGTGACATCTGCATGCTTATTTGGTTCCCAGAGTCCTGCTGTTCTTACAGTGTGGGGTGGACCAAAACATTGCTTTTAAGTACAATTAGGGGGCAGATATTTGCCCTGGCTGTCTTTTTTTTTTTCAACGACCCCTGGCGGCTCACTCTCTAGTAAGAACGTTTGTACAGGGGGTTCGGCATGCAGTCCCTCCGGTCCGTCCTCCACTACCTCTGGGGATTTGAATAGACGACGTCCCTTGGCGTCTACCGCTACAAGAGTACCTGCTGTCGCAAGGTCCCATAGGTCATCCTGCTTTACAGTCAATGGCTTTAACGGCATGACTTTTAGGTGCCTCAGAAACCACCGTTTGAGAACATTATGAAAGTTCCCTTGTTGACACTTTCTCAGAAAGTGGTCCTTTTGGTGGCTGTTAGGTCAGTTAAGATGAGTTCTGAGCTGGCAGCCTTGTCATGAAAGGCTCCTTCTCTGATCTTCCACAAGGATAAGGTGGTGCTGCGTCCGCAGCCCTCTTTTCTTCCATCTCAAGGAAGACATTGTACTGCCATCCTTGTGTCCTCATCCGTCGATTCCTAAGGAGACAACATGGCATTCCTTGGATGTTGTCCGAGCTCCGAGAGTATACTTGTCTGTTACTGCTCCGTTCCGGAGTTCAGACTCGCTTTTTGTTTCGGTGGCCGGGCCCAGTGGTCTCATCGGCCACCATTTCAAGGTGGATCCGACAGATCGTGATCAGGCTTATGCCATAAAGGGTCGGGCACCTCCCTGTAACGATGCATTCGACCATGGCAATAGGTGCCTCTTGAGCTTTCTGACATCAAGTGTCTGTTTCCCAGGTGTGTAAGGCGGCTAACTGGTCGCCCGCTCACACTTACACTAAACTTTACAAGTTGATGTGAGTGCATCTTCAGATGCTTCTTTGGCCGCAAAGTTTTGCAGGCGGCAGTTTACAGTTACAACTCCTCAGTTGAGGAGCTCTGTTTTGTTTGGGGTGAAGTTGTTTTAATGCTGTTTCCACCCCTCATTTTTGACACTGCTTTGGGACGTCCCATTTTGTCAAGATTAAGGCTGTGAAAATAATATTCTATACTTACCATAGAATCTTTTTCTCTGAGTTCATGGACGGACACAGCACCCACCACTCTTTAAGTTTGTACTGCTTTTTGACAAACTGATCTGCTTGGTGCAGGCTGAGGGGATATAGTCAGTAGGACCGCCCCCCTGGGCAGGGCTGTTCAGCTTTAAAGTTAACACTTTCTGCCTAGACACTCCTAAAGGAAGGCTAATACCCACTTTGTCAAGATTAAGGCTGTGTGAACTCAGAGAAAAAGATTCTACGGCAAGTAAAGAATCCTATTTTGTTTGCATTTGAGAATACTGTTTCTAGTTGCTGGTTTAGATACATAGATGAAATTTTCCAGATTTTGGGATTATAATTAACCTGATTTCTTGGCGTTGGTTGATTACTTGAACAGGTTTTTCCCTGGTATTGTTTTTAATCCAGAGATTTTAACACCTGACATTTTTTATCTTGTAATGATTAAGAATGTAGATGCGTCACAATATTTTTTTAAAACAGACAGGAATACAGAGGATGAAACCTCTTCAGGATGCCTTTAAAGAAAAGTTTGTGTAACGCCTTTCCAGGCCCTGGGAGGTTACCTTTTCCTGGTGCTGGGCAACATGTTTCTGAGGATTCATTCGGTCAGAGGAAGAGTGGTGGCTGGCTGACCGATGACAAAGCGGACCGGAATACTTTGCTACACTACAGGAGTGGGGATCCTAAGTACCGTTAAAAAAGCCTCATCTCCCAGTCCAAGAGCATTTGCTTCAGCGATGACAAAAAAACCATCAGCTTCCAATTTTTTTTTATACATAATCTGGACGTGGGTATTCCACCTCTGTACTATACCAATCTCTGAAAATCGGTGATAGGCCGCTGTTCATACACAGGTTCAACTATGAATCTGACACGAAGCCATGCGGAACCTTAACATTCTTTAAGCCGATTACACCCTGATGACTGGTTTGAAGAACCCGCTGTAATGGTCACCACCGTTTACGACCTTCCATCCCAGTCACGACAGCTTATCTGACACACAGACAAACCAGCAGGCCTCCCATTTCCCAGAATAACGAGACTTGCTCCGTGTTCTCTGGTTTCAAATGAAGACCATTTTAATGGTTTCTTCTCAGTCTTATATACAGTACAACCATGTGACAGTATTCAAAGGGACAATGAGATCTCCACCCCCCTAATCACACACTAAGGCTAATTACTTAAACATTCTAGACAGGTCGGCACCGGCCTATAATTATCATGTCTAATCACTGCACATTCCTTAATTAACAGCATAACAAACAAACCACCTTCACACACTGAGTTTCCTAGGCAGACGTTTCGTCTCCGCATACAGCTTGACACCTATTCACACCTCTGAGCATCAATAGGCTGTAGACAGTGTTATCACACAATTAAAGGCCTTTCAAAAGCCAGCCTTATTTAACATATTAACAGTCTTCACAGAGAGATGAGTCACTATTGACTGGTTGGGGTCACAATTAACCAACATCTTGCAGTGTGTCAAAATCCTGCAATACGAACTATCAGTGATGTCCCATCTCATATAATACATGAATTATGATTCACTTGCCACCCCATGCCCAAAGGGCACAGAGTGGACTCAGACCCAAGAGTTATCAGTGACGCTGACACAGGAGTATCCTCCATCCTCACAAAGTCTTTGGGTGTCACGGGTCATTCCGTTACACCCGCCATTACTTGTTCACAACGTGGAAAAGTCTCTAAAGTGCTTATTAGTTCAGGCAGACCCCAGATCAAAATATGCTAAATTGGTCACCAGGCTGTCACAAAAACAGAAACCTTTGCACATCCACAGAACAACAGGTTGGTAATTTTGTGACTGTAATACCAAATATTGTGTATATTGAAAGGCCCATGTTTACTGGTATATGTTAAGACGATTGGCCCCTTTTAAGTGGAGATTTCAGAGACATCGGAATGACATCAGGACAGCCTTGGCTAAGACAGCAAAATGTTCCTATTGACCACACCAAACCTGTGGCTGTACATTTTTGTGACAAAAAAAAATCAGGTACAGTGCCTTGAAAAAGTATTTGTACCCCTTGAAATTTTCCACATTTTGTCATATTACAACCAAAAACTTAAATGTATTTTATTGGGATTTTATGTTATTGATCAACACAAAGCAGCACATATTTGGAGTGGAAGCAAAATAATGTTTTTCTATTTTTTTTTTCAAATATCGGAAAAGTGTGGCATGCATTTGTATTCAGCTCCCTTTACTCCGATACCCCTAATTAAAATCTAGTGGAACCAATTGCTGTCAGGAGTCACCTACTGTAATTTAGTAAATAGAGTTCACATGTGTGTAATTCAACCACTTCCCGTCTGGCCTACAGCAAAATGAAGGCCGGGCGCTGGTTCCGTTATCCTGACTGGACGTCATATAGTTACATAGTTATTCAGGTTGAAAAAAGACACAAGTCTGTCAAGTTCAACCATAATAAATAAAATATCGTACAATCATATACCCCATTCTATACCCACAGTTGATCCCAGAGGAAGGCAAAAAACCCCAGCAAAGCATGATGCAATTTGCTACAGCAGGGGAAAATATTCCTTCCTGATCCCCCATGAGGCAATCGGATATTCCCCGAATCAACTTGACCTATAAATGTTAGTACCCAGTTATATTATGTACATTTAGGAAAGTATCCAGGCCTTTCTTAAAGCACTTTACGGAGCTGGCCAGAACCACATCTGCAGGTAGTCCATTCCACATTCTCACAGCTCTTACTGTGAAGAAACCTATTTTCCTCTAGACGTAAAGAGTGACCCCTTATCCTCAGTTTTGACCGTAAAGTGAATAACTCAATGCCAAGTTCACTATATGGACCCCTTATATTTGTAAATGTTGATTATATCTCCCCTTAATCTCCTCTTCTCAAGAGTGAATAAATTCAGTTCCTCTAATCTTTCCTCATAGCTGAGCTCCTCCATGCCTCTTATTAGTTTGGTTGCCCTTCTCTGCACTTTCTCCAGTTCCCCAATATCCTTCTTGAGAACTGGAGCCCAAAACTGAACTGTATATTCCAGATGAGGTCTTACTAATGATTTGTACAGGGGCAAAATCATCTCTCTCTCTCTCTCTCTCTCTCTCTCTCTCTCTCTCTCTCTCTCTCTCTCTGGAGTCCATACCTCTTAACCACTTCAGATCCACGCTATTGACAAAAGACGTCTGCAGCGCGGACCTGAAGTGCCGAGTGGACGTCCCTGGACGTCCTGTGTTTACCTGGCTCCCCGCGAGCGCGCATCTGGGAAAAACTGTGTTGGCCGTTGTGACGGTATCGGTATGATATCCCCGTCAACGTTCCCTTCTTCCCATAACGAAAATCACCCCAATATTCCACGAGGAGGGATATCCCTGGAATCGCCCAGAAAGCCACACATGAGACAAGCTTACTGCTTGAACAACACAGACTTTAATGTTTTTTTCTTCTCGGCTTTTTATACAGTCCAAGACATTGAAGCAACAATGAAATCTCCACCCCCCCCCAATCACACACTAAGGCTAATTACTAAAACATTCTAGACAGGTCGGCACCGACCGACAATTATCATGTCTAATCAAACCACCTTCACACACTAAGTTTCCTAAGCAGACGTTTCGTCTGCTTCCAGTTTGACACCTATTAACACCTCTGAGCATCAATAGGTTGTAGACAGGGTTGTCACACAATTAAAGGCCTTTCAAAAGCTAGCCTTATTTAACATATGAACAGTCTTTACAGAGAGAGATGAATCGCACATGAACACCTGTTACCTGTAACCCACAGCATTAAGTTAGCAGGGAGAGCATTAGACTGAAGCATATAGGCAATTGCATCACAATGGCCCCCCCTTTTCTCCCTGCTCCGGCAAACCCGGTTGGACCTTCCCTGGTCCAGTAGGGTTGACGGGTTCAGAGCTTTTAGTCCGAGGTTAACTCCGTTTGGCGTGACTGACCTCCCTTGGCAACTGCTTCAGACTCAGGTATGCCACCGGGTCGTCAGATCACACGCCGGTCAGTCCCCAAGTCTTTGTGCGATCTGCAGAGTCACCAGAAGTCAGTGTGAAGACGGCGAATGGGTCTGTGCGCCGCCATCTAGGTGTCCCGCTATGGGAGGGGCAGGTTATGGCTCTGAAGTGACAATCACAGGAGATTCATAAAAAGAAAAAGTTATATTTGTTGAAATGCTGTAGCACCGGTGCTCAGAGTTCGGGGGGGGGGGGGAATCAGGGCCCGATAGGGTCAGCCACCCTCTGCTCCCTCCGCAGCCGCCAGTTCTCCTCTTTGAGCTTCTCCAGCTCCCTCTCCAGTTCATGGAGCCTGGGGGGGTCAGCCTGCTGTGACCTCAGGCGGTTGTTCTCCTCCTCCATGCGGCTTATGCACTCCTCCAGCTCTATGTACTCACGGATCAGATCCTGCTTGCTCATGTCCTGCAGGCTCTCCACGTGGTCCTTCATCATCAGGAACTGGGTGGTGGTGTAAGGGGCCACCGGTGGGCCCTTGGCGAACATCTCGGCCCGCATCTGGGGCGCCCGCTGCGATTCCATCTCCTCCAGTCGCTTCTTCTCCTCCCAGGTCAGCTTGTTATACGGCTTCCAGGACCTCTTCTTCTTGAAGGGTGGCCGGCGGTGCCTCTTTCTGCCCAGCTCCCTCCAGGGCCCCTCCGGCTCAGGGCTGGAGCCCATGACCAGCTGACAATGGTGTTCCCTGTTGTCCGTAATAGCAGATTGTACCATGAGGGCTTCGTAAGGGGTGCCCAATGGTTCTTCCCGACCCAGCTCCTGGGGATCCCAAGCCGAGTCTACACAATGGGCTGCTGCTGGTGGGCGGTACCCAGGTTGAGACCAATTTGACCTGGTGTTGTCATTCATGGGGCAATTCTGCTTGAAGTGGCCCAGCTGTTTGCACCGGAAGCAGCGTTGTTCGTTGCCCTCCTGGCGTTGATAGTGAGGGCTAGATGTCACCGGTCTGTTAGGAGGTTGGTATCTAGCGGTTGGTGGGTGTGAGGGCACCGTTTGTGGTGGAGGTTGTTCCTGTGGTGTGACCTGGTTCGTCTTGCGAGTATCTGCATATTCATCCGCCAACTTCGCGGCCTCTGGTAGAGTCATGGGCCTGCGATCTCTCACCCAGTCTTTGACGTCCGTCTGGATGTGATTGTAAAATTGCTCCAGGAGCATTAGTTGCAAAATGTCCTCTGCGGTGGTGGCCTGGCTGCTGTTAGCCCAGTTAGAGGCCGACCGGGACAACTGGCATGCCCATTCCGCATAAGAGTCTTTCGTGGTTTTGCGTGAGTCCCTGAACTTCTGTCGGTGGGACTCTGGGGTTACTGCATAACGAGCCAGGAGCGCTTCTTTAACCCGGGCGTAGCTATGGATATCCTGATCTGGCACGGTACGGAAAGCATCAGAAGCTTTGCCCGACAGTTTGCCTGACAATATTGAAACCCACTCTCCTCTAGCTATTCGGTGCAGGTTACATTGTCGCTCAAAATCCGCCAGGAAGTTATCAATCTCACAGTCCTTTTCATCAAAAGCTTTAAAAGCGCTAAACGGAATCTTCCTTGCGTCTGCTGTGCTGTACTCACTGTTTGGAGAATGTGCGGCTGCTGGTTGGAATGCTGCCAGTTTTAACTGTAGCTCTGCGTCTCTTATGTGTTTATCCTTCTGTAGCTCTGCGTTTACTAACAGGTCCATCACTTTCAGCACCACATCCGGCGTTGGGTTCGGGCCGAACCAAGCTAGCTTCTCTCTCATTAGCTTGTTGGCTGGTGATTCCTCTTCCTGAATCACTGGTGTCTCCATCTCTTGTACTGCTGGCGTTGCTGCAATCCCGTCCTCCTGGTCTAGCTCCATTGATTCTGCTATGATGACCTGCTTGGTTTTGTTGCTAGCAATCCTTCCACGAACTTCCAGTAGTTCTTCCAGTGTCTGCTTGGAATCCGGGTGTGAAGGGGAATAGAAGGGAAAATCCCGCTGCTACCAACCAATTGTGACGGTATCGGTATGATATCCCCGTCAACGTTCCCTTCTTCCCATAACGAAAATCACCCCAATATTCCACGAGGAGGGATATCCCTGGAATCGCCCAGAAAGCCACACATGAGACAAGCTTACTGCTTGAACAACACAGACTTTAATGGTTTTTTCTTCTCAGCTTTTTATACAGTCCAAGACATTGAAGCAACAATGAAATCTCCACCCCCCCCAATCACACACTAAGGCTAATTACTAAAACATTCTAGACAGGTCGGCACCGACCGACAATTATCATGTCTAATCAAACCACCTTCACACACTAAGTTTCCTAAGCAGACGTTTCGTCTGCTTCCAGTTTGACACCTATTAACACCTCTGAGCATCAATAGGTTGTAGACAGGGTTGTCACACAATTAAAGGCCTTTCAAAAGCTAGCCTTATTTAACATATGAACAGTCTTTACAGAGAGAGATGAATCACACATGAACACCTGTTACCTGTAACCCACAGCATTAAGTTAGCAGGGAGAGCATTAGACTGAAGCATATAGGCAATTGCATCACAGCCGTGTCCCTTGGACACAGCCAATCACAGATCGTGCTGAATGGCCAATCACAGCGGCCATTCAGCACTTGATCTAGCTGTCCAATGAGAGATGATCTCAAATGTAAACATATGAGATCATCTCTCATCGTCGGCTTTCTCTCCTCACACACAGACAGCGTGTGAGGAGAGAGAGCGAGCAGTTACATAAAATTAAGAGAGTGAAAGAAAAACGACGTTAAATCAGTGCCCACAGTCCCTGCCAGTGCTACCTGCCAGTGCATTTTTGCCAGTGTCACCTGCCCCTGCCATCAGTTCCACCTGCCCCTGCCACCTGCTCGTGCCATCAGTGCAATCTGCCATCAGTGCTACCTGCCAGTGCAATCTGCCATCAGTGCCATCTGCCTGTGCCATCTGCCCGTGCTACCTGCCATCAGTGCTACCTGCCATCAGTGATACCTGCCAGTGCAATCTGCCATCAGTGCCACCTGCCAGTGCAATCTGCCACCTGCCAGTGCAATCTGCTACCTGCCATCAGTGCTACCTGCCATCAGTGCTACCTGCCATCAGTGCTACCTGCCATCAGTGCTACCTGCCATCAGTGCTACCTGCCATCAGTGCTACCTGCCATCAGTGCTACCTGCCATCAGTGCTACCTGCCATTAGTGACATCTGCCATTAGTGACATCTGCCATCAGTGCTACCTACCATCAGTGTCATCTGCCCGTGCCATTTGCCGTCAGTGACACCTGTCAGTGTCATCAGTGCCACGTGTCAGTGTCATCACCAACAATGGCTAAAAGATCATTTTGAGCCCAGCAGGCGGCCGATGGGAGCAACGGGGAGCTATCCGATTCGGATTCCTCCGCAAATTCAGATGCCGAATCTGACGTTAACTACGAGCCGATAGTTAGCAGTGGAACAGAGACATCGGAGGAGGAGGAGGGTCCGCCCATCAGACGAAGGCGTATTGCTGAGGAGGCAGTGCCATCCACCAGCACCCGTGTTTCATCCACCAGACCCGCTGTGCCATCCACCAGACCCGCTGTGCCATCCACCAGACCCGCTGTGCCATCCACCAGACCCACTGTGCCATCCACCAGAACCGCTGTGCCATCCACCAGAACCGCAATACCTCGGCAAGCAAGGTCACGTACCAGTAGGTCCCATGCCAGCCTTCCCTATTCCCTTCAGAACCCCTTGTGGCTTCCTCCTAATTCAGGAGAAGCCAACATTCCCCCTTTCACTGCCCAGCCAGGAGTCCAGGTGGACACAGAAAATTTTGCCCCGATTGACTTTTTCAATTTAATTTTTACTGAGGACATGCTTGCCTCAATTGTGGCCCAGTCCAATCTTTATGGCGAACAATTTATATCAAGTAATCCAACGTCCTATTATGCCCGTCCCTTCGAGTGAAGACCAGTAACAGTGGAGGAATTAAAAAAAAATTGGGCCTCGTATTCTGTATGGGACTAAAGCATAAAAACCAAATCCGTTCATATTGGTCAAAACGCCCCATCTACCACATGCCCATCTTTTCCTCAAAAATGCCCAGGTCCAGATATCAAATTATCATGAGATTCCTACACTACAATGACAATACCCAGTGCCCTCCCCGGGATGACCCAAATTTTGATAAACTTTATAAAATTCGGCCACTACTTGATTATTTTTCTGAAATTTTCCCCCAGTTGTTTACCCCGGACCAAAACGTATGCGTGGATGAGTCCCTTATAAAATTTTCTGGCAGGCTGGGCATAAAACTATGTGTTCCCTCCAAAAGGGCCCGCTATGGGGTGAAGCTCTATAAATTGTGTGACCGAGCCACAGGATATACGTATGCCTTCAATGTATACGAAGGAAAGGACAGCCAGCTACACCCCCCTAATTGCCCAGACTACATAGGAACCAGCGGGAAAATTGTTTGGGAACTCCTAAACCCACTCATGGAGAAAGGATACCACTTGTATGTGGACAATTTCTATACAAGTTTGCCCCTGTTCTGAAACCTTTTCAGAAAGAAGACACCAGCATGCGGCACCGTACGGTCGAACCGGAAGGGCTTTCCTCAAAGCCTTGTCACCAAAAATAAAAAAAAGGGGAGACGGCGAGTTTACACAATGAGGAAGTTCTGGCCGTGAAATGGAGGGACAAAAGGATGTGTACGTGCTTTCTACCATCCACAACACATTTGTTACGATCAGGAGGAGGAATGGGCAAACCCGGAAACCAAAATGTATTCAAGATTACAATAAGTTCATGGGGGGTGTCGATTTGAATGACCAGATGCTGGAACCCTACCTTTCCACAAGAAGATCATACCAGTGGTACAAGAAAGTTTCCATTTATTTGTTCAATTTGGCCATGTACAATACCTATGTATTATATCGGAAATCCACTCGAAGACCCAAATCCTACCTTTACTACCAGGATTAAATCACCACTGCCCTTTTATACCCCAGCAACCCACCAGCAAACATTTGATCCGATGTGGTTAGCCGACTTTACGAGCGCCACTTTCCAGATAGAGTCCCTTCCAGACCAACAGGCCAAAAACGCCAAAGAAATGCCGGGGTGTGCTCCAAAAGGAGGAGTGAGAAGAGACACCACTTATTATTGTGCCCAATGCCCTTCCCAACTAGGCCTCTGCGTAGTTGGCTGTTTCCGCCTTTACCATTCTTCACTAAATTATTAGTCACTTCCTGCCATTTACCTTCACACCCCTTATGCCTCTGCTTGCTCTGTTACTGACCCTGGCTTGTTATTTGACCACGCTTCTGCCTACCGATTCTGTTTATACCTCTGCCTGATCTGGACTGACTCTAAACTGTTATTTGACCACGCTTAATGCCTACCGATTATGTTTATACCTCTGCCTAATCTGGAACTGACCTGGACCGTTTGACCATTCTTTTTGCCTGCCTCTTGGACTGATCTTTTGAATTGTTCAAAAAACTTGTTATGCCTCTTAGATTATACGTTGGGGTGTTAGCTTTCCAAAATGGGGTCATTTTGTGGGCATTTCCATTGTCCAGGTGCTCCAGGGCCTTCAAAAGTGTAATAGGTAGTCAACAAGTTAGATGTGGAATTTATGCTCCTAGAACCCCTGATGGTGCTCCCTGCATGTTGGGCCTCTGTATGTGGCCAGGCAGTGAAAAAGTCCCACATATGTGGTATCGCCATACTTTGTGGTATACACATGCCATGTGAGAGAAATAACCTAATACAATGACCAATTTTGTGAGGGGGAAAAATAAATAAAAAAAATATTCATTTTGAAAAGAATTGTGGAAAAAAATACAACATCAAAAACCTCATCATGCATCTTACTAAATACCTCGGAATGTCTACTTTCTAAAAAAGGGTCATTTGGGGGGTATTTGTACTTTCCTGGCGTGTTTCAGGATTAGTATCCACTAATTGGGTTATTTTTACCAAAAGATATGTAGCAGTATAAATTGTGGCCAAAATTTATGAAGAAAAATTAATATTTTGCTAAATTTTATCGCATAAACTCATTTTTTTTTTCAACATTTAACAAATAAAAAAGTCCAGAGGTGATCGAATACCACCAAAAGAAAGCTCTGTTTGTATGAAAAAAAAAAAAAAAAGAATTAATTTGGATACATTGATTGTAATAACATTCAAAGTGTGAGAGCGCTGAAAGCTGAAAATTGGTCAGGAACGAAGGGGGTTTAAGTGCCCAGCTAAGCAAGTGGTTTATACAATAAAGGACTTTGCTCGCTTTGGAAACCGCAGCTTGGCATTGCATGCCGTTATTGATATTATGATCTACCAAAACCCCCAGATCCTTCTCCACTATGGATCCCTCCAGTTTTACTCCCCCTAGTATGTAATGATGCCATGCATTATTCTTCACCCCCAAGTGCATAACTTTACATTATCAACATTAAACCTCATCTGCCACTTAGTCGCCCAATTAGACAGAGCATCAAGGTCAAGTTGTAAATTGGAGACATCCTGTAAAGTCGTTATTTCATTGCATAGCTTGTCAGTCATCTGCAAAGACAGAAATATTAATTTGATCTCGGATCCAATATCTGTGGATGATTATCTGGATCACTACCTTTGGGACTTTTTTCATTATATTCGAATCAGTTCCACATGCTGATTTCACTCATCACATATCAGTGTGATTTTCTTATTTTTATTTTTTCCTTCATTTTTTCAACATTTATTCACTGTGGTCACTATTGCTGTTTTCAGAACCACGCATAGATTGTTCACTTATGTTAATGTTGTGACAATTTTCAATTTATTGTTTATCACTTTATCTCAGTATATTGTCCATTGATCCTTCATCCGGATCTCCTTTCAATTTTCATTTTTCTATATAGCGCTTGTACTCCATATTTTTCACATGTTTTTGTATCACAAATTTTGGTACTGGAAGCTCACTTATGCATTATTTCATTATATTTAACTTAATTTATAATTATATCTAGTGTTTTCCTTTTGGATTTTTTTTTTTGTGTCAATTATTTTAGGATCCGTGCGGTGGATGCCATCTGGTCCAGGTGCTTTATCCATCTTTATTCTGTCTAAATATTTCTGGACCATATCACTTTTGAGCATTTTGTATCATTTGGGGCTTTGTCACTACCACCCCCATTATGGACATGATCTCCCCCATGCTCCTTTGTATACACAGAGCTGAAGAAAGTATTTAATAAATTAGCCTTCTCTTTGTCCCCAGTCACTCACTCTAGATTTATTTTTTAAAGGGCCCGACATGCTTAGACTTCACCTTTTTACTATTAATATATTTGAAGAATCTTTTTGGGGTTTGTCCTATCTTTTTGCAATCTGTCGTTCATTTTGAATTTTTGCATCCTGATTTCCTTTTTACATATTCTGTTATATTCTTTGTAACATTTAAACGACACTAGTGTTCCTTCATTTTTATATTTTTAAAAGCTCTTTTCTTATAGTTTATAGTTTTTTAACTTTGGCCGTGAGCCACAATGGTTTTATTTTTAGCCTTTTAAACTTATTGCCCATGGGAATATACTTTGCAGTGAGTTCACGAACAGTCCTCTTTTTGAGGAATTCCCATTTCTGTTCAGTGCCCATTGATGCCAATATTCTCTCCCAGTCCAAGTCCTGGAGAGCAGGCCTCATCCTTGGAAAATTTGCTCTCTTGAAATTAAGTGTTTTTATCTTTCTGTATGTGTTTTTTGCTTACAGCTAACATCAAATGAAATCATGTTATGGTCACTGCTACCCAGGTGTTCTTCTATCTGAACATTAGTAATACGCTCTGCATGGTTTGAGATTACCAGGTCCAACAGAGCACATTTCTAGTTGGGGCCCTCAATAAGCTGGACATAAAATTGTCCTGCAATAGGTTTAAAAATTGTTGCCCTTTAACTGTCCCAGCAGTGCAATACTCCAGTTAATTCTGAGTAGTTAAAATCCCCCATTATTATCACCGTCCAGCCTTGCAGCCCTTTCCATCTGTGCAAGGAGCTGAGTCCTCAACTTTTCATTAACATTGGGGTGGTCTATAACAAACTCCAATGATTAACTTTGAATTATGCACATCTGTATGCAGATCCACCCATAATGCTTCAGACTCATCACACTCTCGATCCACCATGTTCCTCTTTCACACTCGCTTTAAGATCACTCTCACATAGAGACAGACTCCTCCACCTTTCCTTTTTACCCTGTTTTACCCTGTCTTTCTGAAAGAGTGCATAGCCAGGAATATTAATAGCTCAGTCATGTGAGGAATGAAGCCAAGTTTAAGCAATACTATTTTGCTTGGCAGACTTCTGGCATTGGTGAACAAACACTTTACTGCATTAATATATTTTGACCGGTCACATACTATCATCTTGGGTGTTCCGAGATTGCAACTAGGACCTGTTACTCTACTTACCTCGGGTGTATGTGCTTTGGTTACCCTACAACTAATGCCCCTAATACTACCCTCTTGAATATGTTCCACACTGACTGTCTCTATCTCTGGACCCTCCCCCCTGTTGCCTAGTTTAAAAACACCTCTAACTTTTTGGCCATCCTTATTCCCAGCTGATCTGCACCCTCCTCATTTAGGTGCAGTCCGTCCCTTCTATAGTACTGGTTGACTGAGAAGTCGGCCCAGTCCTCCAGGAACCCAAACTCCTCCTTACTACACCAGCTCTTTAGCCACTTGTTTAATTCCCTAATCTCCCTCTGCCTTTCTGGTGTGGCTCGATGTACCGGTCGTATTCCTGAGAATACTACCTTGGAAGTCCCTTTCCTCAATTTAGCTCCCAAGTCCCTAAAATTGTTCTTTATGACACTCCATCTGACTTTGTCATTGGTGCCAATGTGCACCATGACAGCTGGGTCTTCCCCAGCCCCTCCCAGTAATCTGTCCACCAGTTCCGTGATGTGCCGAACCCGAGTGCCCGGTAGACAACCTACAGTTCGACACTTCAGGTCTTTGTTACAGATTGCCCTCTCTGTCCTTCTAAGAATTGAGTCCCCTACCACCAGAATCTGCCTTTCATTTCCTTCGCTTCATTCCCCACTCTCACTGGTGAGTTCTTCCCTGGCAGTAGGAGAGGTCCCTCAGCTCCAGCAGTGCCGGTCCCTGACTGATTTCACCAATGTCACTCAATGGAGCATACATATTGGGATGCTCCAGCCCTGGATCGGCCTCCCTGGCACTTGCCCCTCTACCCTTCCTGACTGTCACTCATCTACTATTTTCTAGTGCCTGCACCTCTTTGTCTCCACCCACCTCTGCTGTCCCCTGCCATCACTTGCTGGGTACATTTCCGGCTCTCCTTTAGTGTGAAGGGTCTTCGCAGTGCTGACAGTTTCTTCCCCAGATTCAGAACCTGGGCTTCCAGGGGAAACAACGTGCTTACATTTTGCACTGCAGTAATCTCCTTCGATCAGATTATCAAGGAACGCATACATGCCGCAAGATATACGCCGAGTCGACTCGCCACATATGATGTCTTTCGGAATAACAGCCGGAGCGGTGATCGGTGTGTGCGGCGTTTCAGTCTGACACACCACAATGACAATCTCGGTAAAGAGTCTCAGATGGGAGACCCTTTAGCACATGATCAGCTGTGTCCAATCACAGCTGATCACGGTTGTAAACAGGAATATAAAACACTACATTTCTATGCAAAACAATGTACCGCTTTGAGATTAAAAAATCTGACATAATCATACCGCCAGGGAGGTGCTACAGTGCGACAGCACTGAATGCTGATAATTGGCTTGGGTAGGAAGGGAGGAAAGTGCCCGTATTAAAGTGGTTAATCTCAGTATAATACAGCTGTTCTGTGAAGCCCTTAGAGGTTTATTAGAGAACCTTGGTGAACCAACGGCATCCTAAAGGCCAAGGAACACACTAGAAAGATCAGGGATAAAGTTGTGGAGAAGTTTAAAGCAGGGTTGGGTTATAAAAAATAAAAAAAATATCCCAAGCGTTGAACATCTCACAAGCACTGTTCAATCCCTCATCCGAAAATGAAGTGTGTATGGCACAACTGCAAATATACCAAGACATGGCTATCCACCTAAACTGACAGGCCGGGCAAGGAGAAGTAGCCAAGAGGCGCATGGTAACTATGGAGGAGGTGCAGAGATCCACAGCTCAGGTGGGACAATCTATAGACAGGGCAACTATTAGTCGTGCACGCCACAAATCTGGCCTTTTATGGAAGAGTGGCAAGAAGAAATCCTTTGTTGAAGGAAAGCCACAAGAAGTCCATTTACAGGGAGGGATACGTTTTTACTTTTTGGCCTAAAAGCAAAATGTGTGGCGGAAAACCAACACTGCACATCACCTTGAACACACCATTCCCTACCATGAAACATGATGGTGACATCATCATGTTGTGGGGATATTAAGAAAAAGCTAAGCACACTAACGCAGGATGGCACTGCGGGTGTACAAAGATAACAAAGTGCCACGTCCTATTATAGTGAGAAATTTAGAAAAAAATTACTTTATTGGCACCACTGATAAGATATACATTTTATTAAACACACAACATAAATATAAGAACAGAATAAAAAAAGTAATTGAGAAAACGCACAATAGTCGAATATGTCTCCAAGACAGTTGTCTACATTTAGGGGTGTACTGGTGACATCCCCTACATTTAGGGGTGTACTGGTGACATCCCCTACATTTTGGGGTGTACTGGTGACATCCCCAAGTATTGTCATGACAGACAATTACAAAGTATGAATTACATGCAGCTCGTCATGTTTCGCAGGGAACTGCTTCTTCAGGAGCTTTTATCTAATTTCTCTGACACTTATGTAGGATTAAACCCAGTCAGCTTGGCTCTCCCATAATGTTCAAAATATATTTGTTTCTCCTGTATGTATAATCAGTGCCACACAGATAACATTACAGATAAGTTGACCATATATAGTGGCTCGCTCTTCAATGCTATATAGGGATGTTCATATACTAATGTCCATTGATCGCATTACACTTCTGTGGTTATGTATAAACACTCTAAAGCCTTGTACACACGATCGGATTTCCATCCGACAAATTTGTGGAATTTTGTGCGAAGGGGCATTGGCTGTGTGAACTTGTTCTGCATACAGACGGCAGAACTTTTTCATCAACATACACGAAACATGTTTTTTCTGGGGGCTCTTTAGCGGCCTCCCTTGGGCTACTTTTGCATAATGTTGTCTTAGGGTGGCATTGTTTCGGAGCATGCGTGTTTGTACTTTGGATTTTAGTCCGGATTTGGTGTTATACACAATCAGATATTCCGACGGCACACGTTTGTTGGAAAATTTGAGAACCTGCTATCCTACATTGTTGTCGGAAATTCCGACAATTGGTCCGATGGAGCATACAAACGGTCAAATCCGACAAAAACCACTGCCATCACACAACTGCGGAAAATCCAATCGTATAACATTTTAATTTTTCTATTTATTCACTCATTCTGTTTGTTTTTTTCTTTTTTTTTTTTTCTTTCGCTTTTCACTTTATTTATATTTTTTTGTTTCCCTGTTTGTTCTTCTTTGCTCTTACCCTTTTCTTCTGTAGTTCTTTCCCCTTTTCCACTCTTACTACATAGCAATTGCACTTTCCTCTTTGTACACTAAATGGCTTTAACCTTACCTTAGTGAGGTGTAATGCTTTTGACCCTTCTGAGGAATTTTTGTCACTCGGATCTTCAAGTCATGAACGTGGCCTTGATTTTTTTTCTTGCAACCCTCCCATACAAGCCACATTTGTGAAGAATTTTTTATATTTTTTGTCGCATGCACACAGTGACCACTCTTTGTCATAAATTCCAGCAACTGCTTCAGAGTTGCTGTAGGGCTCTTGGTTTCCTCCTGGCTGTTTCATCCAGGGAGGGTCTGTGTTGTACCAAATACCTCCACTTCTTAATCGACCTCACTGGTCTACCCATGTGGAAGAAAAATATATTTTAAATATATTTAAAAAAAAACATTAATATATGTTTCCCAAATATATTGACATGTATTTGAAATACTACAATTTTGGCCATATTCAATATATTTCAAAAATATATTTTTAAATGTGAAAATATTATTGAATATATTTCGGAATGCATTGTGAAATATGTTGCAAATATATCATAAATATATGTTAAATGTACTTCTGAATGCATTTAGCAATATATTTTTGCAGCCATAAATATATTGCACCGTGCATTTTGGAATGCATTGTGAATATATTCAGAAATATATGGCTAAATGCATTCAGAAGTACATTTACATATATTTCTGAATACATTCACAATGCATTCCAAAAAGCACGTTGCAATATATTTATGGCTGCAAAAATAATATTGCTCAATGCATTTAGAAGTACATTAACATATATGTATAAATATATTGACAATACATTCTAAAAGGAACTTTGCAATATATTTCTGTCTGCAAAAAATATATTGCTAAATGCATTCAGAAGTACATTTAACATGTATTTATAAATATATTTGCATTTCAAAATATATTTCAAATTTATATTCAATATTATATTCACAAATATATTGAAATATATTTTTGAAATATATTGAATATGGCCAAAATTGTAGTATTTCAAATATATGTCAATATATTTGAGAAAAATATATTAAGAATGATTTTTTTAAATATAAATGTAATGCCCCATGCACATGAGACGCTGGTAAACTCGAGTTCAGAGGCATTTGGGCGTTTTTTTCAACTGCCCCTGAACACATTTAATGTTATCCTATGTGTCCATGCACATTCACGTTTTTTTGCGTTTTAAAGCAGTTGGGTTTAGGCTCGTTTTTTCAGAAGCAAAATTATGGGTTCAGACGCAAAAGTTTTCGCGTTTCAGACGCAAACCGCTGCAAAAGGTGGTACCGGCGTTTTGCCGCGATTTCGTTTATA
Source organism: Rana temporaria (assembly GCF_905171775.1). NCBI lineage: Eukaryota > Metazoa > Chordata > Amphibia > Anura > Ranidae > Rana > Rana temporaria. Next base: position 374,002,258 of record NC_053489.1, read on the forward strand.
GGCGTTTTTAAAGGTGACCTATTTTTTTACATTAGAAATCTCAAAAATGTTGGCAAATGATGAAAAACCATAAAAAAACATAAAAAAATGTAATTGCTTGCATTGCATTGTGGACAATCCACAACTTGTGGCAGGTGACGTGGCCAGTGGACAATCCACAACTTGTGGCAGGTGAAATGGCCAGGTGACGTGGCAAGTGGACAATCCACAACTTGTGGTAGGTGACGTGGTCAGGTGCTGTGGCAGGTCACGTGGCCAGTGGACAATCCACAACTTGTGTCAGGTAACATGCCAGGTGACGTGGCAAGTCTACAATCCACAACTTGTGGTAGGTGATGTGGCCAGGTGATGTGGCAGGTGATGTGGCCAGTGGACAATCCACAACTTGTGGCAGGTAACATGGCCAGGTGACATGGCAAGTGTACAATCCACAACTTGTGGTAGGTGACGTGGCCAGGTAATGTGGCAGGTGATGTGGCCAGGTCACGTGGCCATTGGACAATCCACAACTTGTGGCAGGTGACGTGGCCAGGTCATGTGGCAAGTGGACAATCCACAACTTGTGGCAGGTGACATGGCCAGGTGATGTGGCCAGGTGACATGGCCTGGTGACGTGGCAAGTGGACAATCCACAACTTGTGGCAGGTGCGTGGCAAGTGAACAATCCACAACTTGTGGCAGGTGAAGTGCCAGGTGATGTGAACAGGTGATGTGGCAATTGGACAATCCACAACTTGTGCCAGGTGATTTGGCAAGTGGATAATCCACAACTTGTGGCAGGTGATGTGGCCAGGTGACGTGGCAAGTGGACAATCCACAACTTGTGGCAGGTGACGTGGCCAGTGAACAATCCACAACTTGTGGCAGGTGTCGTGGTCAGGTGACGTGGCAAGTGGACAATCCACAACTTGTGGCCAGGTGACAATCCACAACTTGTGGCAGGTGACGTGGCCAGTGAACAATCCACAACTTGTGGCAGGTGACGTGGCCAGGTGACGTGGCAAGTGGACAATCCACAACTTGTGGCAGGTGGCGTGGCCAGGTGACATGGCAGATGACATGGCAAGTGGACAATACACAACTTGAGGCAGGTCATGTGGCAAGTGGACAATACACAACTTGTGGCAGGTGACGTGGCCAGTGGACAATCCACAACTTGTGGCAGGTGACGTGGCCAGTCCACAACTTGTGGCAGGTGACATGGCAAGTGGACAATCCACAACTTGTGGCAGGTGACGTGGCCAGGTGACATGGCAGGTGACGTGGCCAGGTGACGTTGCCAGTGGACAATCCACAACTTGTGGCAGGTGGCGTGGCAAGGTGACGTGGCAGATGACGTGGCAAGTGGACAATTCACAACTTGAGGCAGGTGACGTGGCAAGTGACACGCTAAATACACGTACACTGCTGCTCTCTCAGCTGCTCTGGTCTCACAAAATGGCTAAAATGGTTAAATACTGTTTTTTGAGCTTAGGGAGGGTCTTATGATGTTTCTTAACCAAACGCTTATAAACGCAAACACGGTAAAACGCCACGAAATTTGCGGCAAAAACGGGCGTTTTAAACGCCGTTTTTTGCGTTTGAAAACTTGTGTTTAGATGAGTTTGCATTTGCATCTTGTGTGCATGGGGCCTAAATGTACTTCTGAATTAAAGAAAAATACATTCCTATTAAATTCTGAAATGCTGTGCATTTATATATTGTAGGCCTATAAAACCAGCAAATATTTGGAAAAAAAACAATAACACATTACAATACACACAACTTTATTATCATGTAAATATACAAAAACTACAACACAGAGAATAGAACGTGGTGTTAACTGTGGTAAATGACATTAATGACATAAAAGTTTGTGGTATTTCGTTGGTGGTTCCTGATGTTTCTTTCAGATGATATTTCAACGCCGCAATTTTCTCGTGCAGCGTCACTGATCACATCTTTTGAAGTCCAGGAAACGTTGCCAAAGTCGCAGCTTTAAAAGTAATGGAAAATTTTAGTCTTATTAGATTTTCCTGTGAATCTAAAGCCATATAAGACCCTTTTCACACTGCAGCGCTGCTAAAGCTCTGGCCGTTTTTTTTTTCAACGTTTTTGTAGCACTTTTAGGCGTTTTTTTTTTAAAGGGAAAAAGTCCAGTTTTTATGCGCTTTTAAGGTGCTTTGGAAGCGCTGCCTATTAATTTCAATAGGCAGGTGTGTTTTAGGAGCGCTATTTATAGCGCTCCCAACCCTCCCCAGATGCTGCTTGCAGAACTTTTTCTAATGTTCCGCAAGCGCATCGCCCCAGTGTGAAAGTACTCATTGCACTGAAAGAGATGCAGTTTCATGAGCTTTTTAGAGGCTATTTCTAACGCTAAAAAGCCTGAAAACTGCCTCAGTGTGAAAGGGGTCGAACAGATGCAGCTGAGTAAATAAAACTAACAAAATTGAGCATATTTAAAAAACATCATAAATATAAAAATCAACATCTTGCCTACAACTTGCCTTATTAGTTCAGACTACTACCAGACTGAGCAAAATATCGCATTTTGACACAACAGTCAAATTGGCTTACAGTCTACATGTCAAAGCTAATGTTTTCATAGGGTCTAACTGTACCTGCTTCTCTCCATCTGTCAGCCGCTTGGAGGCACCGCCTTGAAAGTTACTTTTTATTGAAGTGGTTGTAAAGACACAAGGGTTTTTACCTTCATGTATTCTATGCATGAAGGTAAAAAAAACTTATGTGTGCAGCAGCCCCCTAATACTAACAGAGCCCCCTCTCAATCCAGCATGTCCACAAGAGCCTTGTCTCTTCAGGGACTTGCACTGCTGATTGGCATTTCTGTAGTTGGTGGGAGCTATTGGTTCCCGGTGCTGTCAATCACAGCCAGTGAGCTAATTAGGAGATGGGGCCAAGGCAAGGCTCAGTGTGTAATTGGACACACAGAGCTCTGGTTCAGGAGCACCGCGATGGGACCTGAAAAGAGAAGGATCTGAGCTGCTCTGTACAAAAAGCCTTACACAGAGCAGGTGAATATGTCATGTTTGATGTTTAATAAAAAGACAAAGTTTTAATGTTTCAGTACCAAAAGAAAACCTACCTGTTTAGGCCTTGAGTACGACACTTGACAAGGAGATGAGCTCAACTCTTCAGATGGGACAGAAGGTGATGCACACAATACACCCACACAGGATGAACTTCCACAATCATTCTTCAGTGCTATTAGCTGCGCTCTTGTTGTTTTTTTAAAGCATCCATTACGCCAGGCAACTCTATGGAAATGCATAAAAACTCGTAACATAATGGCCTATTTCTCTCACTATAATCCATTCATTTAATTTATTAGAAATTGATGACTTGTGGAAAAATGTACTTTTACATGATTAGAGGGTTCCCTCAGCTGCTGACCCCCCCACTAGATCAAAAATATTCCAGGAGGGTTTCTCCCAAGTAAAAGTATGGATGTTCCACAAAACAAAAATCCTACTTGTGCATAAGTATGTACCGTATTTATCGGTCGTATACCGCGCATTTTTGCCCTGAAAATCAGGGCAAAATCGTGGGTGCGCGGTATACGCCGATACCCGCTTTCCCACGCCGAGTTTTGAATACTGCGCCGACATATACAGAGCGCAGTACACTCGGGTATAGTCGGGCAGTCTCGGCTCCTTCCGCTCTCACGTCCTGGACGTACAGGACGTCAGCGCGGTAGCCGAGCATTGCCGACAATACACGAGGTGTACTGCGCTCTGTATATGTCGGCGCGGGAAACGAGCGGCGAGGGACGCCGCAGAAGGACGCCGGACCCGGCCGCAGAAGGACACCTGACCGTAGAAGGACGCAGGACCCGCCGAAGAGGACACACCGAAGACCGCAGGACGCCGGACCCGATGAGGCCGCCGCGCAAGACACCAAAACTGTAAGTACAAAAAAAACTTTTTTCCACAGGATTAAGGGCCACTTTAGGGGTGCGGGAGCGCGTTATACCGCGATAAATACGGTAGTTACCTCAGTGCACTCACTGATACTATAATGAATGTAATACAGTAAACTCCCAGTTACCCAACGATCCCCATTGGTACTGTTGTTTCTGGTTGCTTGAGAGCTAATAGTAACTCTCAAGCATCCACCTCCCATGGCACCCTCCCACTTGGCAGCTAAAGGGGGTAGGGATTGGGGGCAGGGTTTTACCACCCCCAAATTCACATGTGAATGAGCCTTAAAAGTGCTATTGCCAAATGCAACTAAGGGCTCATTCACAAGTGCGGTATGCAATGCTCCAATGCGCCTCTGAAAAATTCTGCAAGGTGGTGAGGAGGCAAAATGTTTACACCAATAATTGCAGTGAAAAGCACACGATTGCAGCGCGGTAGTACGGCAATTATAGGATTTAGTCAGGTGTGAGGAGGCAACATTGGAAGGCACTGTGCCCTGTGATCTTTCTTTTTAAATCCATTTTTATTTATTTGTTTTTCTTATTCCATACATAAATATGCCTAATTGGCATCCATTGCATTTCAATTGTCATAATTATACAACATTTTTTTACATTCCTCTTATGATCCACTATATGTCTCTATATTTTTTATATCCCCCCCCCCTCTATCCTCTGCACTCTACATAGAAAATCTATCCATCACCAGTTTTGGTGGGGCGACACTCTCATCTCTCAACCAGGAGTACCAAATCTCCTCAAATTTACCTTCTGTTTTCCTTATTTTGTAGGCCAGGTGTTCTCTACCCAACAAGGAGTTAACATAAGCAATCCATTGCTTCCCTGTGGGGACCCCCGGGGCCATCCAATAACGTGCAACAAGTTTTCTTGCCAAATACAACAATCTTGTTATCATATAGTACTTCCCTTTTGTATACTTTTCAGGGTCAATGGCCCCTAACAAGTATACTAAGGGATCCAATGGCACTGGTACCTGTGCCACTCTAGTGATATACTGTGATATTTCCTATCTGTGAAGCTTTGGGCATCTCCAAATCAAGTGTATAAAGTCCCCCTGCTGAACCTTACACTTTGGGCACATAGGGGTGTCCCGTCTTCCCCATCTGTGTTGTGGCGCTGTTCTGTAGGCCCTGTGTAAAATAAAGAGTTGCGACAATTTATGTGATGCGGAAACAGACACCACCGGGACAGATTCAAGCGCCCTCTCCCACTGGTCTCCGTCTATCTCCCCAATATCTTCCACCCACTTCCTGCGGCTTCTATGGGAGGCATGGCTTTGAATTGTTGCTAACAATCCCTCATATATTTCTTATCGTACATCACGGGACACAGAGCGGCATATTCATTACTATATGGGTTATATGGAGTACCTTCAGGTGATGGACACTGGCAATCTCAAACAGGAAATGCCCCTCCCTATTATAACCCCCTCCCATAGGAGAGTACCTCAGTTTTTTCGCCAGTGTCTTAGGTGATGGTCATGGTTTAGCTTGCCTCCGCATCCTTGGGATTAGGTGAGCTAACCGGTTCTGTCCAAAGGCCTCAGCGCTAAAGTGGTCAGTAACCGGACCCCAAACCCTTGGGGTATAGCCCATAATGTTTTTCTTTTTAGAAAGCTGGACCCTGGGCCCAGAACTTAGAAACCTTTGGGGGCCTAAAGTTTCTGTGCCAGAGTGCTATATGGGCCCAGGACAGTGGATCCTTTCATAGGAACCCAGGGCTGAAGGTCTAGACTGCCCCACGGAGATGGGGGAGATTGGGCCTCTTGCTTAGCAAAGTCCTGCGGCATGGAGCAGGTAAGTGAGGGGAAACTTGCGGAACTTGGTTCTTAGCAGGTTTTTCTGGGGGGTCACAGGGGACATGCTAAAGTTATGCACTGCATCTGGCAAAAGTAAGTCACATATCTTAATGATAGGATGGCTCTATGTGTTGTTTCCCCATAAGAGGTGACCTCCCGGTAGTATTGAAAAGCATTGAGTGGCTGTGTGTGTGTGTTAAGAGAGCTGTGGCTTACCTTGCAAGCCTCCAGGCGATGCTTGCATCGGGTCTCCTCCTCTTTAGCCTGAGATGACAGGCAAACGCTTGGCCTCCTCGTGGGCTCCTTTCCCCCCACCCCCGTCGGCGGGCGCTGGCGCGCGCGCGTCCCCGTGTTATGGGCGCAATTCGCGCCGTTAGCTGAGGGGGGGAAGGGGCGGTCAGTTGGTTTAAGGAAGGGGCGGCCCTTCATTTTTCGTTTTCATCAGCTCAGTTTATGCTGGAACTGAGGAGGAAGAGACCAGAGCGGCAGCACGGGGCACCGAGGACACACAGTGGCCAGAAAAGATATTACAGTCTTCATAAGACTGTCTTGAAGCCTAGAAATAGGCTGTTCTTTTCTATCTCAGCAGTTTTTTTCTGGCAATACTACTAAGGGGGACAGAATGTTTTTTCTTTCCTGGGTTTAAAAAAAAAAAAAAGAGAAATCAAAGGGAGAGAAGGCATTTTTTCCCCCAAACGGGTTTTGGGCAATAATTGCTTATAGTTCCAAACACCGATAAGTTAGCAGGCGTACCTCGGTATTGTACCATGGCTTCCGGGTCGGAGGGTACAAGAGGTGGGGATTCCCCCAGAGAGTCTGAGGTCTCGGAAAAAATTATGCCGCTACTTTCCCGAGAGGGAGCCTTGGGGCCATCGGGATCTGGGGTTGGAGCTGGCTCGGGTCAGTCCAACCCTAGGGTGGTCACAGACAAGGTATTGTCCACTTCTTTAAAGGAGATGGAAAAAAGAATGGAAACAATGATAACCATGGCTCTGCGGGGCGAAAAACGGAAGAAATCTCCGTCGCCCGAGCATGGACCCTCTGAGGAGGAGGTCCTTTCCGCAGGGGAATTGGAAGACCTCTTGGACAAGGACCAAGCAGGTTCGGGTATCGAGCATCCGGATACAGAGGAGTCTTGGGCAGTCTCCCAAAAAGAGAGCTGGTGGGTTCAAGCCTTAAACGGACTTGGTCCATAGTGCTTTCAACTTGCCAGTGCCAGAATCTCCAAGGTATCGACTGTTTCTGCCTTGGGCTCACTAAGGGCGCCTCAAAACAGCGCAGTTTTTCCGATCCATCCTCTGCTAGAGGAAGTTTTGTTCCAAGATTGGACCAAGCCAGATAGAATCTTTCTACCACCTAAAAGATTCTCTGCCTTATATCCTATGGAAGATACATTTTCCAAGAGATGGGCAACCCCTTCAGTGGACGCAGCCATCTCATGTGTTAACAAGTCTTTAACATGCCCTGTAGAAAACATACAGGTGTTCAAAGATCCGGTTGATAAACGCTTAGAAGCACTACTTAAGAACTCCTTCACTACTGCAGGGGCAGTAGTGCAGCCAGCTGTGGCTGCGATTGGGGTCGCACAAGCATTATCGGATCAAACTAAGCAGATGCTTAAACTTATTCCTGCCCAGCAGGCAGAAGAATTTTCGGATGTCCCTAGGGACATACGCTTTACGGTAGATGCAATTAAGGATTCTATCCAGCAAGCGTCACGTTTATCGTTATCCCTTATCCATATGAGAAGACTCTTATGGTTAAAGAGCTGGGAGGCAGAGCCCCCATGCAAGAAGCTCCTGGTAGGGTTCCCCTTCCATGGAGGGACGACTCTTCGGAGAAGACCTGGATAAATACATTCAGACCATTTCAAGCGGCAAAAGTACAACTTTTTGCCAACTAAGAAGAAGTTTCAGGGGCCTTTGCGTTTAAACGACAGCACTCCCCTGGGCAGGGGCCCTCTAATGCCAAACAGTATCGACGGCCTCCTGCAAAATCAAAATTTAACTTCAATAGCAGATCACAGGGCCAGGAGGCGGCCAGAGGCAGGAAGCAGTGGTTTCGCAAACCACAAAACCAGCCCCCAAGCCGACCTTATGAAGGGCGCCCCCACCCACGAGGGTGGGGGGGAAGGCTGCGTCTCTTTTCAGAGGTTTGGGAAGCCAGCATCCCCGACAAGTGGGTACGGTCTTCCGTGGCCACGGGCTACAAATTAGACTTCCTAAGGGTTTCCTCCTCCTCATTTCCAGGAGTCAAGGATTCCAAACGATCCGGAGAAGGGAGCCGCATTAATGACGGCATTAAATCATTACTCTCCCAGGAAGTAATAATAGAGGTACCAGCCCTAGAACAAGGGGCTGGGGTTTCTACTCCAACCTATTCATCGTCCCAAAGTCCAATGGAGATGTCAGGCCAATTTGGACCTAAAGAGTGGTAAATGCATACCTAAAGGTCCGCTCATTTCGGATGGAATCCGTGCGGGTCAGCAGCTGCCACACTCCAAAAGGACGACTTCATGGCTTCCATAGACATAAAGATGCCTACCTTCATGTTCCAATTTATCAGCCACATCAAAGATATCTACGCTTTATGGGGGGCTTCGCGTCATTTCCAGTTCGTGGCGCTTCCTTTGGGTTGGCTACGGCCCCCCGGGTGTTCACGAAGGTCCTAGCCCCAATCCTAGCCAAACTAAGGATTCAAGGGGTCACGATCCTAGCGTACCTGGACGACCTCCTAATCATAGATCACTCGTCTCCTGGCTTGGAACGAGCAGTGGCCCTCACGGTCCAATACCTCGAGAGGTTCGGCTGGGTCCTAAATCGAGAAAAGTCAGCATTCCAGCCCACAAAGCAGTTGGAATATCTCGGCATGAGGTTGGACACAGAACAACAGAAGGTGTTTCTGCCTCTGATAAAGGTCAAAGCCATCAAGGAATTAATCCTACTGGTTCTAAGCAAGAAGGAACCAACTGTTCGCCTATGTATGCGGTTACTAGGCAAGATGGTGGCCACATTCGAGGCGGTACCATACGCCCAGAGCCACACTCGCATCCTGCAGGCAGCCATCCTGTCAGCATGGACCAGGAGGCCACAGGCCTTGGATATCCCTTTGCCGCTCTCATCAAGAGTCCGACAAAGTCTGTGTTGGTGGTTAGACCCTCAGAATCTACTGAAGGGGAAGTCTTTCAGCCCAGTGGCTTGGAAGATAGTAACCACAGATGCCAGCCTGACGGGCTGGGGAGCAATTTTGGATGGATGCACTCGCCAAGGTACTTGGGCAAGGCCAGAGAAGCTGTTGCCCATCAACATCTTGGAGCTCAGAGCTGCTCGACTAGCCCTCAGGGCTTGGACGTCCAAATTGCAGGGGTTCCCGGTGAGAATTCAATCGGACAATGCCACGGCCGTGGCATACATAAATCACCAAGGGGGAACCAGGAGTCAAGCCGCTCAGAGAGAGGTGGGCTTGATTCTCCTATGGGCAGAGGCTCATGTGCCCTGCATATCGGCAATATTCATTCCAGGAGTGGAAAACCTTCAGGCGGATTTCTTAAGTCGCCAGACTCTGTTGCCGGGGGAATGGTCTCTACATCCACAAGTCTTCAGACACTCTGCCAAAGATGGGGAGTGCCGGACGTGGATGTCATGGCATCGAGACTCAACAAGAAACTAGACAGGTTCATATCCCGCTCAAGGGATCCGATGGCTTGCGGAACCGATGCGCTGGTTTGCCCTTGGCATCAGTTCAAACTTCTTTATGCGTTTCCCCCGCTCCAGTTACTACCCTGCCTGCTGCGCAGGATCAGGGTGGAGCATATACCAGTCATCCTGGTAGCTCCAGCATGGCCCAGAAGGGCATGGTATTCACTAATCCTGAAGATGGTAGTGGGAGACCCTTGGACTCTTCCTCTACGGCCAGACCTGCTATCGCAAGGTCCGATCCTCCACCCTGCCTTACGGCATCTAAATTTGACGGCCTGGAAGCCGAATCCCTGATTCTCAGGGGTAGAGGTCTGTCTCAGAAAGTAATCTCTACCCTAATCAGAGCCAGGAAACCGGTCTCTAGGGGAGATTTATTACAGGGTCTGGAAGGCCTATGTAGGTTGGTGTGAGTCCCATAGCGATGGCCTTCTCGCAAGTTTACCATCTGATAGAGTCTTAAGTTTTCTTCGCAGCTAGGAGTGGATAAAGGACTGGCATTAAGCACAATCAAGGGACAGATTTCAGCTTTGTCAGTGTGGTTTCAGCGGCCGCTGGCCACCCACTCGCTGGTTAAGACCTTCATTCAAGGGGTCTTACGTATTAATCCTCCAGTTAAATCCCCAATTTGTCTGTGGGATTTAAATCTTGTTCTGTCAAGTTTACAGAAACAACCTTTTGAGCCGTTGGCTGAAATTCCTTTGGTTTTACTGACAAGGAAGTTGGTATTTTTGGTCGCCATAGTTTCCGCCAGAAGAGTTTCGGAACTGGCAGCCTTATCCTGTAAGGAACCATATCTTATTCTACATAAGGACAAGGTCGTTCTCCGCCCTCATCCTTCCTTCCTACCAAAGGTTATATCCAGTTTTCATCTAAACCAGGATTTGGTATTACCATCCTTCTTTCCTAAACCTACTTCCAGAAAGGAAGGGTTGCTGCATACCTTGGATATTGTCAGGGGCCATGAAGGCCTATCTTAAAGCTACAGAGAAGATCCGGAAAACAGATGTGCTGTTCATTTTTACCGGATGGGCCCAAGAAGGGGCAGGCAGCTGCAAGATCCACCATCTCAAGGTGGATTAAACATTAATCACTCAGGCCTACGCTTGAAGGGGTTGCCTCCTCCGTTATCATTGAAGGCTCATTTACTAGGGCCATGGGGCTCGTCTGGGCAGCATCATCCACCAGATCTCTATGGCTCAAGTTTTGCAAGGCGGCAACCTGGTCTTCTGTCACACGTTTACAAAAATTCTACCAGTTGGACGTAAGAAGGAATACTGATACAGCCTTTGGGCAGGCAGTGCTGCAGGCTGCAGTTTGAGAACCCTCGGACTCCGGGGGGGGCTCCCTTTTGAGTTAAATTTAAAAAATTTATTTTTTTCTCAACTAAGTTGGATTTATTATGATTTGAGTGTATCTCTAAATTAAATCCTTTTGTCTTGGAGATGTTCTCCCTCCCCTCATTGTAAGCATTGCTTTGGGACATCCCATATAGTAATGAATATGCCGCTCTGTGTCCCGTGATGTACGATAAAGAAAAAGAGATTTTTAATACAGCTTACCTGTAAAATCTTTTTCTTGGAGTACATCACGGGACACAGAGCTCCCTCCCCTCTTTTTGGGACCATTTTGGGAGGCATACTGCTTGCTACCAAAACTGAGGTTATTCCTCCTATGGGAGGGGGTTATATAGGAGGGGCATTTCCTGTTTGAGATTGCCAGTGTCATCACCTGAAGGTACTCCATATAACCCATATATAATGAATATGCCGGCTCTGTGTCCCGTGATGTACTCCAAGAAAAAGATTTTAACAAGGTAAGCTGTATTAAAAAATCTCTTTTTTTGTTATCAGTCCTCTCCGAGCTTCTGCCTGCAGAACCACTCGACATCAGGGGTGACGGTGGAGTCACCACCAGTGATCGTGTTTGTTGTTCCTGTAAGCATGCCGGAGCTGGAGATACTGATAAAAGCCCCGTGGGGGCTAATTGGTATTCTCTACACAGTTTGCTCGTAGGTTTTCAGTACCTCACCCACATACAGCCCTGTGATCTTTGATTTCTCCCATGTTGTTCAGGTAGATCTCCACCTCTCTAAAGTTGCCTACCTCTGCCTTAAAAACACTGTAGAATTAAAGGGAAAATGATTGGTCAAACAGAAAATAAAGATAAAAAAATAATAAAAGCAGCAGCACTGGGGGAAATAACACAATAAATAAATAGATAAAAAATGAAAAGACTGCGCCAATATAAAAAATTCAATGAAAATTAAATATTGAAAAATTCACCAATACCAATTCACATTGAAAGATTGGCATCCAGGGGGCTGATATGCCTAAAACGTTGCACAATAATTAACCAAAACAAAAATCAGAGTGCAAGGAAAAAATAGTATATAAATTTCACAAAATGAATGTCCAATTTATATGTATATAACAATGAGCGGTTAATACGCCAAATCGGTGATCCCAAAATTGTATGCCAACAGAACACAATTGGCAAACCAAACCTCAAAAGTTCTTAATGATATCACCACAAAACTCAAACACTGATGACCAACGGAATAATGAAGGATGATGCAGATATGATGATCAGATACAGTGCCAGTTGAATGCAGTGATATAAAAAAAGGGAAGGTGCCACCAACGTAATCAAGTTGTCTGCTTACCAAAGGCAAGTTGTCTCAGTTGTTGGTTTTCTTCTTCCAAGTGCTTATTCCCGTTCTCCATTTCACCAGTTTGTCCAGTCTTGGTTAGGTGCTTGACAGCGGCTTGCGGCCATCTTGTCAGAATCCCCCCCCCCCCTCAAAAAAAAATTAGCTTTCCACCTCCACACACCCCCATCCACCCCCCCCCCCCACACACACACACACACACCCCAGACACTGCTAACCTCCTTCTGCACAATTTATTTGATGGCAGCTGAATGTAAACAGCAGGTAGTGGGGGAACCATAGCCAGACTGCCATTGGCTGTTTCAATATTAAAATTAAGCTGATTATTGCACCCCCTTCCCACTGCCTGCTGTCAATCAGCAGAGGAAGACCTGAAGAATATTCTCCTTCTTCAAATCCTCTCCTTTGCTGATTCACAACAGGCAGTGGGCAGGTGCAATAACCCACTAGCTATTGGCTACTGCAATTTAAAATAGTCAATAGCAACCTGGCTATTGATTCCCCTGCTATCTGCTCTTTTTTCCTGTATTCTGACAGTGGCCAGTGGCTGTTAGAATACAAAAAAAAAGGCCTAGGTGTCAACCGATATCGGACTACTTCTGGGGCAGCTGGATGTAAACAGAATATCAGTACCTCGTATTGTTATCAGCCTGAAAGGTGGCCCATAATTGGTATCTGTATGGAAAAATCAATATCTGTTGGCACCTAGTAGCAGGGCAGATAATAATATGCAAAAGGGGAGGGAGACATAAAACATTGGTAGCACTGTGCCCTGACATTATGGGGTATATTTACTAAAGACAAATCCACTTTGCACTGCAAGTGCACTTGGAAGTGCAGTCGCTGTAGATCTGAAGGGGACATGCTAAGAAAAAAAAAAAGCATTTTTGCTTGTACTTGATTGGATGATTGGATGATAAAATCAGCAGAACTTCCCCTCATTTCAGATCTACCCCTCAGATCTACAGCGACTGCATTTCCAAGTTCACTAGTAGTGCAAAATGGATTTGCCTTTAGTAAATCAACCCCTATGCTGCATGGTGAGTGGATATAGAATGGAAGCCGTATAATATTATATGCAGCAATGTCCACTGAAAGTATGCTACACAGTTACTGGATATAACATGGGAAGTCATACATATTATATGCAGCAGGGTGACGTGCTGTGGAAGAGGAGCTCTATAATATTACATTACTGTGCACATGCTGTATGGTAACTGGGAAGGTGAATGCATACAGAATGAGAACTATTCAGCAGGAAATAGACAAATAAAACTTAACTCGTGCACCAAACTTTCACAATTCTAATATTATGTGATAGAAGGCATACCTTTCATCCAGGAGAATACATCCAGGAGAATACAGAGAGCGTCTCCACCATGCCATACTTTCCTTTTCAGAGGCCTTACCGGAAACAGGAAGTGAGAGGTGAAAGTTCACCCCTCTAGTTCCCACTGCTCACTACCTGTCACAGACCTCCTGTATTATGATTGCAGTCTCTCTAAAGAGATTTCCCCAGGGCAGGATTTACATATTAGAAGATTGAAGGCACAGAAATCAGACCCACATCCCAATAAAAAGAATGAGAAAAATATGTAAGTAAGTGATGGGAGATGCATTCTAGAGATATATATACACTGTATCTTCATTCTCACATATATACTGTATATACACACACAAGAATGCAGCTCTCATCACTTACATATTTAGCTTCCAGCCTAGTATTGGCACATGACAACAGTGCAGCTTGGGCAGGGATATGACCTTTAAAGCGGAGTTCCACCCAAAAGTGGAAGCTCCACTTATTTGCCTCTTCCCCCCCCCCCCCTACTTTGCCACATTTGCCACCTTTCAGGGGAGGGGAGCAGGTTCCTGTTTTTGACGGGTACCTGTGCCCAATTCCTAGAGATCTTGCTGCGGCGGATGTGTTCCTGATGCTTTTCTGCATGCGTGTTTTTGATGCATTCCAGGGCATGTTTGATGTGTTTTTAAAGCAGTCCAGTGCATTTTCCCCATCTTTTTTTCTTAACCTTAGATAATGACGTGTGTTTAGGTGCATTCTAGTGTGTTTTTGATGTGCTTTACAGTGTTCCAGTACAGTCCAGTGCAGGAAAAATGCAGCATGCTCTACTTTTTTTTCTGGAACTGCAAGCACTGGTGTGAATTATGCCATTGAAAACCATATAACCTACTTTCCATGCAGAAAAAAAAAACGCACTGGACTGCATGTGGTGTGAATTGGCCCCTATAGGCAATGGCGGCAGCAGCACCCCAGCCAATGGAAACATTGGCTGGGGTACCAACATTGCCGGATTCCAGGACAGGTAAGTGTCCTAATATTAAGTCAGCAGCTGCAGTATGTGTACAGTATGGGGGTTATTTACTAAAGGCAAATCCACTTTGCACTACAAGTGCACTTGAAATTGCACTGAAAGTGCATTAGGAAGTGCAGTCGCTGTAAATCTGAGGGGTAGATCTGAAATGAGGGGAACCTCCTGCTGATTTTATCATCCAATCATGTGCAAGCTAAAATGCTGTGTTTTTTTATTTTCCTTGCCCCCCCTCGGATCTACAGCGACTGCACTTCCAAGTGCACTTTCCTTGCAATTTCAAGTGCACTTTGCATTTGTAGTTTGCACTTGTAGTGCAAAGTGGATTTGCCTTTAGTAAATAACCCCCTATGTGTAGCTGCTGAGTTTTAATTTTGTGCTGGGGAGAACTTAAATATCCCAATTCCTTTTAATTGGCTGCTGGAATTACCCTTCAGCAGGTACTAAGTCCAAACAATGGACTGGACTTGGTATAAAAAGAATATACAGTATATATAGTATGGGGTAGATTCACAGAGAAGATACGACGGTGTATCTCTGAGTGTGCAGGGTCGTATCTATGCGCCTGATTCATAGAATCAGCTACGCATAGATTTCCCTAAGATCCCACCGGCGTAAGTGTCTTACACCGTCGTATCTTAGGCTGCATATTTACGCTGGCCGCTAGGTGGCGCTTCCGTATATTTAGGCGAGAAATATGCAAATGAGCTAGATACGCCGATTCTGAAACGTACGTCCGGCCGGCGCATTTTTTTTTACGTTGGCTTTTTTCGGCGTATAGTTACCCCTGCTATATGAGGCGTATCTATGTTAAGTATGGCCGTCGTTCCTTGCGTCGAGTTTTGAAAATTTTGCGTCGTTTGCGTAAGTCGTTCGTGAATAGGGCTGGAAGTAATTTACGTTCACGTCGAAAGCAATGACGATTTGCGACGGAATTTCGAGCATGCGCACTGGGATTTTTTTCACGAACGGCACATGCGGCGTTCGTAAAAAACGTCTAATACGCGGGGTCACAGTTAATATACATAAAACACGCCCTCATCGTCCACATTTGAATTAGGCGGGCTTACGCCGACACAGATGCGTTACGCCGCCGTAACGAAGGGCGCAAGTGGTTTCTGAATACAGAACTTGCGCCCTAAATTACGGGGCCGTAACGAATCTGAGATACGTTACGCCAGGCGGATAGATAGACCATTCTATCTGAATCTAGCCCTATATTGCCAAAAGTATTAGGACACCTGCCTTTACATGCACATGAACTTTAATGGCATGCCAGTCTATAACAGCTTCAACTCCTCTGGGAAGGCTGTCCTATGGGAATGTTTGACCATTCTTCCAGAAGCACATTTGTGAGGTCAGGCACTGATGTTGGATGAGAAGGCCTGGCTCAGAGTCTCCACACAAATTTATCCCAAAGGTGTTCTATCAGGTTGAGGTCAGGACGCTGTGCAGGCCAGTCAAGTTCCTCCACCCCAAACTCGCTCATCCATGTCTGTATGGACCTTGCTTTGTGCACTGGTCCAAATCATTTGGTGGAGGGGGGATTATGGTGAGGGGGGATTATGGTGTGGGGTTGTTTTTCAGGGGTTGGGCTTGGCTCCTTATTTCCAGTGAAGGGAACTCTTGGTGTCAGCATACCAAGACATTTTGGACAATTTCATGCCCCCAACTTTGTGCGAACAGTTTGGGGACGGCCCCTTCCTGTTCCAACATGACTGCCCACCAGTGCACAAAGCAAGGTCCATAAAGACACTGATGAGCGAGTTTGGTAATAATAGTGCAACTACTGATTCATGGGTTAAACAGAACATTGAAGATTTATATCCGGAGTTTATCTCGGTACCCTGTAAGCAGACAAGATCCTTGAACTGTGGAGGTGGATGTCTGTGAAGGTTCTCATTCATTCAGGTCGATCAATAAATCAAGGTAACTGGACTTGCTGTATTTTAAGGCGTTTTGCTGGTCCGTTGACAAGTGTTCTCAATTCAGAATGACTTGTATGAAAATTCTTTGGGAATGAAAAGTGGATGCGAGAGGTTTATCTGCTTTGTATTAAATGGATTATGTGCTTAAAATATTATAAAAAAAAAATATTTTATTTGAATCTTTTGGTTTTAATTTTTTTGATTTTAAAAGAGTAAAACAAACCATTTTAAAATGGGAGTGGGTCTCTTATAAATGTATTCAGAATGTTATCTATGTCATAGTTACAAAAATATCAGAAAAAATATATGTTGAAATGTCTTTATTAGACATTCAATTTTTTCAGAAAAACATATTTAAAACTTTTTCTAATATATATCTTTGGAAAATACATTTAAGTTATATTTTTGGAATGCATTTACAAGTATATTTAAAGATATATATGTTTAAATGCATTTTTTTTATATGTTCAAAAATATCTGGAATATATATTTTCACATATATGCCTTTGGAAAATATATTAAAATTATATTTTTGGAAAGCATTTACAAATATATGTAAAAATATATGATGAAATTACTTTTTTTATGTGTTAAAAAAATCTGAAGAATATATTTTCCAATATATGTCTTTGGAAAATGCATTTAAATTATATTTTTGGAATGCCTTTACAAGTATATTTAAAAATATATGTTTAAATGCATTTTTTTTTAGATGCTCAAAAATATCTGTCAAATAAATTTAAAAAAAAAATATTTCAAATGTATGCCTTTGAAAATATATTTTAATTTTCATTTTTGGAATAGATGTAAAATATATGATTCGCGTAGGCCAATATATTGTAAATATATTTAAAATATATAATTTTTTTAATAAATATATTGGAAATATATTTTTCTTCCATATGGGTAGGCATTGATAAAGCGCTCAAAATATTTTTGTATCCTTCTGACTTGGCCCTGTCCACAACTTTATCCCAGAGATATGCTTGGTCGCATAAAGATGTTTGATTGCATAAAGCTGCTTGATCACATAAAGATGCTGATCGCATGAAGCTGCATGCTTCAGTTGCACTATCAGGGACTGAATTGCTCTTTTCATGCTGAGCTAATCAAAATGAATACAGCTGAAAGTCAAATGGCTTTGTGTGCCATTGATCATAAAATGATTTGCTATACATGATTGAGTTTACAAGTCATTTTTAGGAGGGGATGATCCTTTTTCCAACTCAGTGATTCTGTTTTTGAATTCTAATTTTTTTTCTGACATTTTGGTATTACATCTTTCACTTGGATGTTATAAGTTGCATTGCGTAAATACAGCTAGATAAAACAGAATCTGTATCTGTCTTAATTTCAAAAATGTGATTTGCTTTATCGTACATCACAGGACACAGAGCAGCCATAGCAAATATGTGGGTTATAGGCCACCTTCAGGTGATGGACACTGGTGCAATCAAAGACAGGAAGTCCCTCCCTATATAACCTCTCCCATCCAGGGAGTACCTCAGTGTTTTTTTGCCAGTGTCTAAGGTGTTGGTCACGGTTGAAGATGTGCTAAGAGCTCCGCTGGAAGGATCCTTCTGGGATCACGGGCCTATGACATACTATAGGATCCATTCAACATGCTATATAAAAAGTCAAAGTAAATGGTACCTGAGGCTCGTGGGAGAAGACCGAGGTTTTGGTCTGTAACGCTCCTCTTTGAGGGCTGGTCCCTGGGATCTGACACCTTGGTTACATTTATCATACCAAAAGGATGTTCGAGCAGGGTACTATACAGGTCCAAGGAGAGGAACCCCTTTTACAAGTGGGACCCAGTTTTTGAAGGTCTGCCATGACTATGCTTGCCGTGATGGGTGAAGATTGGGTCTGTCAGTGTTCCAGCAAGTATCCTGCGGGCGGGAAATGGTAAGTGAGAAGATCCTAAAGATACTTAAGGACTTCTCTTTTGAGTAGACTGTGCTTACCTGTTGTTTCCACTAGAGGGGTGAAAGAACATGTTAAGTTTACATTGCCATGCTTCCTCCTGCTCGGTGTCAGTGTGGTCTGCCCACAACTTGCTCTGCAGGCTGGAAAATTAGCGGCATAATACAGCATTGCTGAACTAGGCTTAGCAGTGGATGCATAGTGTTAGTACCTCTGCTTTGTGCTTAGGACTATGTCTTTCCCAGGAAGGCAAGGGAAGTAGTACAAGGGTGCTACAGTCAGGCTCTGAGGATCCTGGTCATGCTTCCACAGTGCCATCTTCCCCTAAGAGACCTGAGGCGACAAGCCAGGCTAAGCCATTTAGGCCTTCAGTTATTGCAGGCGGCTTTCCAACATTTCAGCCTCTGCGTACGTCCCAAAGGACGGTTTGGTTTCAGCAATTGGCTGGATTGGAAGGGAAAATAGCTGTAAGTATTAGAGTTGAGCGGACGACCTGGATGTTGCGGGTCCGAACACCAAACTTTAAAAAAAAGTTCGGGTTCGGGAACCCGAACTCCGTTACCCCATTGTAGTCAATAGACAACGGACTTTTAGAAAAAAAAATGCGGCGGAGGTCCCCGCAAATTCAATAACCAGACCCTTCAGGTCTGGTATGGATATTAAGGGGAACCCCGCCGTCAATTTAAAAAAAATTACGTGCGGTTCCCCCTAAATATCCATAACCAACCCGTTATTCCCGAGCACGTTTGACCTGGCCGGAGGGCCGCAGAAAAGAGGGGTGGACAGAGTGCGGCCCCCCCCTCTCCTGAACCGCACCAGGCCACATGCCGTCAACATGGGGCGGATGTTGATGGGGACAAGGGTCTCATCCCCACAACCCTTGCCCGGTGGTTGTGGGGGTATGCGGGCGGGAGGCTTATCAGAATCTGGAAGACCCCTTTAACAAAGGGGACCCCCAGATCCTGACCCCCCCCTGTGTGAAATGGTAATGGGGTACACTGTACCCCTACCATTTCACGAAGGAAGTGTAAAGTCTTGTAAAAAAAAAAAACACACACACCGTAGAATAAAGTCCTTTATTAATAAAAATAAAATAAAAAAACTCCAGCGGTGATAATCCACTCGTTCCCGGCTTCCTGCTTCAACGTTGTCCTGATCCAGCGACGGCTGCGGGTGATCTCCAGCGATGAGAAGATCCAGCGACGGGTGATCTCCGCTCCAGCGATAAGAAGATCCATTCATCCGGAGCGCAGCATCGCCGACCTCCTCTCACCGCTGGACACAGCCCAGCGAATGACGCGCTGAAGCTGTGACATCACTTATATAGGGGAGGCAGAGCCACCCGTTACGTGACCCCGCACCCTCTGACGTACCCTCTGCTACGTCACTGGGTAAGCCCCGGCTTCCCTCTTCCTGGGCTTCCCCAGTGACGTAGCAGAGGGTACATCAGAGGGTGGGGGGTCACGTGACGGGTGGCCCTGCCTCCTCTATATAAGTAATGTCACAGCTTCAGCGCGTCATTCGCTGGGCTGTGTCCAGCAGTGAGAGGAGGTCGGCGATGCTGCGCTCCGGATGAATGGATCTTCTCATCGCTGGAGCGGAGATCACCTGTCGCTGGAGATCACCCGCAGCCGTTGCTGGATCAGGACAACGTTGAAGCAGGAAGCCGGGAACGAGTGGATTATCACCGCTGGAGTTTTTTTATTTTATTTTTATTAATAAAGGACTATATTCTACGGTGTGTGTGTTTTATTTTATTTTTACAAGACTTTACACTTCCTTCGTGAAATGGTAGGGGTACAGTGTACCCCATTACCATTTCACACAGGGGGGGTCAGGATCTGGGGGTCCCCTTTGTTAAAGGGGTCTTCCAGATTCTGATAAGCCTCCCGCCCGCATACCCCCACAACCACCGGGCAAGGGTTGTGGGGATGAGACCGTTGTCCCCATCAACATGGGGACACCCTCCCCATGTTGAGGGCATGTGGCCTGGTGCGGTTTAGGAGAGGGGGGGCACACTCTGCCCCCCCTCTTTTCTGCGGCCGGCCAGGTCAACATGCTCGGATAACGGGTCTGGTTATGGATATTTAGGGGGAACCGCACGTAATTTTTTTTTTTAAATTGACGGCGGGGTTCCCCTTAATATCCATACCAGACCTAAAGGGTCTGGTTATTGAATTTGCGGGGACCTCCGCATTTTTTTTTCCCGAACTCCGATCCCGGACCCAAACTTTTTCCAATTATTCGGGTTCGGGTCCGGGTTCGGGAAAAACCCAAAGTCCGTACCGAACCTGAACTTTACGGTTCGGGTTCGCTCAACCCTAGTAATTATCGCATCTTTGCAGATATGCTTGCATCTTCCTCCTATAATGGGGAGGAAACATGGCAGGTCCCTCTGTCCTTCCAGCATTGGAATAGGAGTGGGCAGGAGATGTTGAATTAGGGGATCGGGGACAGGGACATACGGATGTCTTTTCCTCTGAGAAAGAGAAGCTCTCAGAAGAGACTTTTTTTTAGCCTTACAATCCCAAAGACTGTTGGTTCAGTCCCTTACGGAGTTGGTCCATCCTGGGTATAAGTTGCCCCCAGCAGAGGCAGTTGAAGCCTCTTTTTCCTTTTTTGGGTTCCCTAAAAACCTCCACAGGATCCCCATGCAGGTGCTTGCTTACAAACTAGCTAAAATGCACAACTGCTGAATCGCACAGTTGGTGAATCGCACGGTTGCTGAAGATAACAGTTTTTATTAGTTCACATGTTTGCAATGGGTGTACAAATTGCATGTTGGCATGTTTGTGTTAAACAACAAACAGAAAATGTTTGTTTATCACATAGACATGTGATTGCATAAGGTGTCGGGATCACTTAAGGATACATGGTCGCATATGTTTATGTTTGTATAGATATACATGGGTTTACATAGTCGCATAAAAAAATGCTTGATTACATAAAAATGCTTAGTCGCATACAGATGTTTGATTGCATAAAGATGCTGATCGCATGAAGCTGCATAATCACCTGAAAATAGGTGTACTTAAATATACATGATTTCTCATCGCATAGGAATTTATCTCTGCATAGATACGTGTTGCGTAATGTTGCATAACATGTTTCATGAACACATGCTTGTTTGCAAGATCCTTATTCCATGGCTCTCGTGCTACATGAATACATGTGTTCAGCACACACCTTTCATATTTTGCCTAAAAACATATTTTTGTGAGCTCATGCTTCCATGGAGGCATATTGCTTTAACACATGCTGCATACATTAAACTGTATACATATGTTGCTTTAGTTTTCTGTAACCGTTTACCTATGTTTGCATAGGACTACAAGAAGTGCCTAAGGGCAGAAGCCTACAAGACAGAGTACCAAGGCCTCCTTATGAAACCTCTGTGGTTTTCAGGGGCTTGGCAAGAAGAGATCCTAGATGGGTCATCTCTGTGGTAACCCTAGGCTACAAACTAGAGTTCCGGACATTTCCTCCATTTCACTTTCTAAGTTCACTCGTCCCCAACAACCCAGTGAAAAGGTCTTTATTTCTAGACCGATTTATGTCACAGGGTATAATCATAGAGACCCCCTCAGAAGAGCAGAGTATGTGGTTTTTATTCAAATCTCTTCACGGTACCGAAACCGAATGGAGATGTCAAACCCATTCTAGATTTCAAAGATCTAAATCCGTTCCTAAACATTTGCTCTCTGCTCATGAAATCCGGTCAGTCGTATCCACCCTGCGGGGAGGAGAATTTCTAGCGTCAGTAGGTATCGAAGATCTGCATGTGCTAATTTTTCCCTGCTCACCAGAAGTTCTGAGATTTGCAGTGGAACAGCACCTCTTCCAGTTGGGGCCTTGCCCTTCAGGTTAGCCGCCACGCCCCATGTGTTCACAAAGTTCTGGGCCCGCTTCTAGCAAGACTAAGGGCCCAGGGTATAATGATATGGCATACCTAGGCGACCTGCTGCTGATAGATCAGTCAGTAGCCCGGCTAGTGGAAATATAGTGTAGCGCTATTGTGAAACAGTATAAGAATGAACACTAATAAATGAACTCAACATGTACAATAGAGTTCAATCAGGCTTGTGAGCTTTTGGACTAAAATGTGAGAGAATGTAAGTCCATATAGCAAAAAATTAAGATTAAATTTTTCCCATTCAGATGACACCACACAAAATGGACGACCATTGCCTGTAGTCACTCTAAATCTTCAAAACAGGTATGTACAAGGTACCATTACCTGATGGGATGGACACACGTGTCATATGACATTGAGTCATACAAGTTTATAATCCTGGGCAATCTGGATAGATGCTGGATGAATCCTAGGCATAGATGATCTGAATCCGTGCTGTGAAGGAAAGATGGTCTGGCGGATCCAGATGTCAGGTCCCTACTACTCTATTGATAACACCACAGAGGCAGCTGGATCGGGGTTGTTATACACCTGGGTGACTCCTCGTAGGCTTCAACGGAAAGAAAAAAGATGCTCCAAATGGTGAAGGTGAACCACGTAGGTTTATTAAAAAAGTGTCATACATAAATGACAGCAAAATAAAAGTGATCATGAATATAAGAACAAGTAAGAAGGCAATGTGGAGACACTAAGGGTCTTCAACTGGGTCATATCTCTGACCCCTCACATTGCCACTCAATAAATAACATTCTAAATTATCCAAGATGCCCCCGGAAGCACTGGCATGCTTACCAAGCCTCAGCATCACTTATAAATTCTAATAGATGGACTTCAATAATGCCACATTCAGGGGAAGCCATAAGGGAAACCAAATATGGGGGTAACATTTACCCAAAAGCAGAAGCTATAGAAAGGCATGTAGTACATTGGGGAACAGCACTACTGTTTGCACTCCAAGCCTCATCTTCAAAATCTCATCTATTGACCAATGAAAACTTAGTGTGTCATGTGACTAGGTTGTCATGACGACGGTCATATGACTGTAACTGATCATATGACATCAAGCTGCATGTTTCTGATATCGGGGCCCCTCGACCAATCCATACCGAAAGGAGGATGGGCCCAGCTGTCAGGAAGGGCATGCCAGTGCCCAAAATGGCGGCAGTAGAAGTCGGCCAGTGACTTCTGTTCCTGCGGGGGCGCCATTAGCGCGCATGCGTGCGTGCACCCCCTGAGCGTTGGCGCCAGACAGGCTATTTAAACTGGGCCACTTCCCAGGCTCAGGTGCTGTCCGTTCTATAACGTTTAGTGTACCTGATCCCGTTATCCTGATTCCTGTTTCCGTTTATCCGACCCGGCTTGTGTCTGACGCTCCTGCTCTCTGCCTGCACCCGACCCGGCTTGTTTGACCCTGCTTCCGCCTGCCGCTCCTGCTACCTCGCTGCCAGCCCAATACCGACCCGGCCTGCACCTTGACTTCGCTCCTGCCTACGCTTTGGTTCCTGACGTGCCCGATAGTGTATGACCCGGGTTGCCTACTTCCGCTACCTGCTGACAGCTGCTCCTGGGCCTCTCCTGCACCAGTGTCCTCCTGCGATTCCTTCAGCGACTCCAGCCCAGCGATTCATCAGCGATCCTGCCAGGCACTCATGCAACTTTGTACTCTTGAGCCTCCTGTTTGCTTTATCAGAAGCTCGGAGTCAGAGCTGTAAGAGAGGCTGTCCTCCGCACATCAGGCTCTACCGCCAGGGACGTGACACCAGCAGTCAAAGAGCCAAACAAAAGCGGTCACCAGATAGCGAACCACGCGGCGGCGAGGGACATTATACAAGTTCACCCCCCTAACAGGGAGCCTGACATCGCCAAGCTCCAAACCCAGGCCGCGCGCTCACCAAACGGCCAATAGAGGCACAGACTGCGAAGGGGCTGCTGACAGAGGTCATGTGAGCCACTCGTTACTACAGAAGTCGCGTGACTACAGACGCGTATATGTTACGAATCCTCACTCACCAGGAGTGAGGCATAAATCAAATGGGCCAAAAAACTAAATTATATATTATGCGTGACACCCCATGAATATTCTGAAGGGACACACACAACATAAAAAGTATAAAAAGCATGGTAGCTCTATGTAGTTCATACTAAACCCCTGTATTAACAGTGACACAATGACACCGGATGGGTATGGATAGGTATGGGGTATGGATTAAACATAATAAAAATACATGTGTTGCTGTTGCAGAAAATAAAACTAAATATTATAAGGGGTTAGAAAAGAATGAAAATTAAAAATTATAAATATATAAAAATATAGCTAACAGATACAGCGCTCATGTTACTCATGCCTGGTTGATGAAACAATGTCCCAGTCAACATTCATGCCATGGGGCAAGTAACATTTGAGCTCATATATCCAATGTGTCTCGTCTGGACTCACCCCATAGGCATAATTCTCCCCTCCAGTGTGTGACAAATCTATCAATGATCTGGAACTGGGTGCCAGTGGGATCCTTTCCATGGTGTTCCAGATAATGGCGGGGTACGGTGTGTTTAATGCATCCCATCTTTATCTTAGCCAGATGCTCATTGACTCTTACAGTGAAACTCCTAATAGTACAGTCCACGTACTGCTTTTTACATGGGCACGTAATAAGGTACACTATAAATTGGGTCACGCACATGGTAAAATGTTTCATGGGGTAAGAACGCATAGTAACTGTAGACATGAAAGTGTAGGTCTTGCGTCTGCCCAAAACATTGTGTAAGCAGACATTACACTTTCTGCATGGAAAATACCCCTTAGATTCTGGAAAGGAAGAGTTTTTTTTTATGGGGATCTTTAGTGTTAGGGGCGATATCGCCCTGAATAGAGCGTGCACCCCTAAAAATAACTAACTTGGAGGGCCCCAATGTTTTGTCACTGAGAAGCACTTCCCAGTGTCTCGTTAGATCTTCTTGATCTCGCTGTGCTGGATAGAGAAGAAGTGAAAAAAGGACCACTTGAATTTATCGTCCCTGGCAGTTTTTGGTTTGTCAATCAGAAGGGAGGCTCTGTCAACCAAAGAGACTGCACCAATGTCTGTGTCCAAAACAGAAGGCTTGTAGCCTTTGTCTATGAACCTCTGTCTGAGAATGTTCGTTTGAAAACAAAAGTCTGCTCATTGGTGCAGTTTCTCTCAGCGAAGGAACTGGCCTCGGACAGATTGGAGCCACTGATGTTGATGGCAGCTATCCACCGGAATATAGCCATTCCTATCGCTGGTTTTAAAAAGGTTTTAAACTCCAAATGGTTTTTAGTAGCTGTGATTTCTAAATCCAAAAAATGGATATTGGTGGAACTGGCCTCATAGTTCAAAATTATGCCTCGGTCATTATCGTTCAAAATGGACATGAAGGTGTCCAAGGATGATCAGGCACCCCTCCAGAAGAGGAGGATGTACCTGGCCTACAAGACCAATTCTGGCCTCTTGAGGGCATAGACGACATCCTCCTCCCACTGGGCCATGAACAAATTGGCCAGGCTGTGGGTGTATTTAGCCCCCATGGCCACTCACTTTATTTTTATTTTTTTACCCTAAAGCCAAAAATAATTATGCTTTGTGGCAAATCGAAGTAGCTCCATAATGAAATTCCTGTGTATGAGGGACAAACCTGAATCTTTGGATAGAAAAATCTCAACCGCTGCTAAACCCAAATGGTGTGGAATGCAGGTGTACAAAGCCGATTATATCTGCTGTGACCAGAATGAGGTCATCGTGATATTGTACCACCTCCAACACCTTATTGTATTTCTGGTGTCTTTCAAATAAGACGGGATAAGTTTAACCAAGGGTTGAAGAAAATGGTCGATGTACTTCCCAATTCTTGATGTCACAAAATCTATCTGCTAACAATCGGGCGGCCGGGAGGATTCACAGGATCCTTGTGCACCTTTTGGTAGGTGGTAAATGATTGGAATACGTGGTGCCAAAGCAATCATAAATTCCTTTACTTTTTATTCAGGATATTCAAAGCAAAACCCTCATTGACAATCTCAACTAGAGCTTTTTTATAGTTCAGGGTTGGATTTCCAGGTATTTGGCTATACAGGGAGTGCAGAATTATTAGGCAAATGAGTATTTTGACCACATCATCCTCTTTATGCATGTTGTCTTACTCCAAGCTGTATAGGCTCGAAAGCCTACTACCAATTAAGCATATTAGGTGATGTGCATCTCTGTAATGAGAAGGGGTGTGGTCTAATGACATCAACACCCTATATCAGGTGTGCATAATTATTAGGCAACTTCCTTTCCTTTGGCAAAATGGGTCAAAATAAGGACTTGACAGGCTCAGAAAAGTCAAAAATAGTGAGATATCTTGCAGAGGGATGCAGCACTCTTAAAATTGCAAAGCTTCTGAAGCGTGATCATCGAACAATCAAGCGTTTCATTCAAAATAATCAACAGGGTCGCAAGAAGCGTGTGGAAAAACCAAGGCGCAAAATAACTGCCCATGAACTGAGAAAAGTCAAGCGTGCAGCTGCCAAGATGCCACTTGCCACCAGTTTGGCCATATTTCAGAGCTGTAACATCACTGGAGTGCCCAAAAGCACAAGGTGTGCAATACTCAAGAGACATGGCCAAGGTAAGAAAGGCTGAAAGACGACCACTGAACAAGACACACAAGCTGAAACGTCAAGACTGGGCCAAGAAATATCTCAAGACTGATTTTTCTAAGGTTTTATGGACTGATGAAATGAGAGTGAGTCTTGATGGGCCAGATGGATGGGCCCGTGGCTGGATTGGTAAAGGGCAGAGAGCTCCAGTCCGACTCAGACGCCAGCAAGGTGGAGGTGGAGTACTGGTTTGGGCTGGTATCATCAAAGATGAGCTTGTGGGGCCTTTTCGGGTTGAGGATGGAGTCAAGCTCAACTCCCAGTCCTACTGCCAGTTTCTGGAAGACACCTTCTTCAAGCAGTGGTACAGGAAGAAGTGTGCATCCTTCAAGAAAAACATGATTTTCATGCAGGACAATGCTCCATCACACGCGTCCAAGTACTCCACAGCGTGGCTGGCAAGAAAGGGTATAAAAGAAGAAAAACTAATGACATGGCCTCCTTGTTCACCTGATCTGAACCCCATTGAGAACCTGTGGTCCATCATCAAATGTGAGATTTAAAAGGAGGGAAAACAGTACACCTCACTGAACAGTGTCTGGGAGGCTGTGGTTGCTGCTGCACGCAATGTTGATGGTGAACAGATCAAAACACTGACAGAATCCATGGATGGCAGGCTTTTGAGTGTCCTTGCAAAGAAAGGTGGCTATATTGGTCACTGATTTGTTTTTGAATGTCAGAAATGTATATTTGTGAATGTTGAGATGTTATATTGGTTTCACTGGCTAAAAATTAAATAATTAAATGGGTATATATTTTTTTTTTGTTAAGTTGCCTAATAATTATGCACAGTAATAGTCACCTGCACACACAGATATCCCCCTAAAATAGCTAAAACTAAAAACTACTTCCAAAAATAGTCAGCTTTGATATTAATGAGTTTTTTGGGTTCATTGAGAACATGGTTGTTCAATAATAAAATTAATCCTCAAAAATACAACTTGCCTAATAATTCTGCACTCCCTGTATGTGGTCCAATCGTCTAGGAGTCTATTCATTTCTTGAATGTATGTGTCTTTATCCAGCACAACAATCCCTCCCCCTTTGTCGGCGGGACGGATTATATTTTTCTTCTCACAGAGTCTAATCCCACCTTGACTGCTGGGTCCTGTTGGATTCTTTTGTTTGGTCGTTTTTTCCAGATCATTGAGTACTAAATTGCGAAAAACATTAATGGAGAGAGATGTATTACCCGGTGGATTGAAAAGGGATGGGTTGGTGGATAGACCCATAGTAGCCCGGCTAGATCAAACTGTGTCCAGCATGGCCAAGTATCTGGAACACCTGGGTTGGGTTCTCAACCTAGGAAAATGATGCTTGCATCTGGTAAGAAGGCTGGAGTATTTGGGACATAGCCCGAAAAAGAGTCTCTTGTCCTCGCAAGAAGTTGGCACTATAAGAGAAGCTGGTCCATGTGGTCAAGTCAAGGAAGAATCTTTTCATTCACCTTGGCATGGAATTGCTAGTGTAGATGGTGGCTTCTTTCCCTATGATCAGAAAGGCTGTTGCAAACAGCATCCTGTCTACTTGGAACAAGAAAATTCAAGCCTTACATTATCCAAGGTATCTGGCCCCAAAGGTACACCAGAATCTCAGTTGGTGGTTGATAACCAAAAGATTTGCAGAAGGTAAGATCTTTCATACCAGTTACCTTGAGCCCTGGTTCACACTGGGTACGATTTGAGATGCGATTTGACATGTCAAATCGCATCTCAAATCGGCGGCATTTGCCGGCAATTGTCGGCAATGGCACTGTCCTAATCAGTGCGACGCCGCATCTGCGATTTCAAAAAGTAGTTCCTGTACTACTTTTTGCGATTTTGGGCCGCGATTTACATTAAATTGCGGCCAAAATCGCGGCAAAATCGCGATTTTGAATTCGCAGCAGTGTGAACCTAGGCGAAAGGTAGTGACAACAGAGGCCAGCCTCTTGAGCTGAGGAGCAGTCCTGGAAGAGACCACTGCCCAGGGCAAGAACCGAGAAAACCTTGTCCATCAACATCCTAGAGATTCGAGTGTGACATCTGGCTCTAATAGCCTGGACGTTCAGGTTGCAGGATTGTCCTGACCGAATACAATCTGACAATACCACAGCAGTGGCTTGCATCAATTACCTAGAGGGTACCAGAAGTCACGCAGCCAGAGGGAGGTGAACCATGTTTTGGCTTGGGCAGAGAAGCATGTATCTTGCCTATCTGCAGTCTTCATTCGGGAAGTGGAGAATTGGCAGGTGGATGTCTTGAACCGCCAACAATTGTTCCCGGGAGAATATTCCCTACATCCCCACATTTTTCTGCCCATATTCCAGAAATGGGGTATTTCGGCCATAGATCTATTGGTGTCCAGTTTTTAACGAAGTTAAACAACTTTTTGTTAAGGGCAAGGGATCCACTGACATACAGGAGATGCGTTGGTGTCCCCGCGGGTTCAGTTTTCACTGATTTTGTGCATTCCCCCCAGTGCCGCTTCTACCTTCTATGCAGCATCAAAAGGGAACGGAAGCCGGTAATCCTCGTAGCTCTGGTATGACCCAGATGTTTCTTGTATGCAGAGATCGTGAGGGTGGCAGTAGGAGATCCATGGACTCAGGGTGGCAGTAGGGGATCCATGGACTCTTCCTTCTTGTCCAGACCTACTTTTGCAGGGGCCGCTATTTCATCCTGCCTTGCAAACGCTGAATTTAGCGGTTTGGCTGTTATGCCCACATTATAAAAGAATCGGGGGCTTTCAGGGTCAGTAACTACCCTGATTATTGCAGGAAAACCTGCCTCTAGGACCATTTACGATATGGTCTTTAGGGCCTATGTTCCTGGTGGAAACCGAGGATGACATCCTCGGAAGTATGTCATGGGTAGAGTTCTTGCCTTTCTACAATTAGGAATGTAAATTAAGCTAGCCTTGAGTTCTATCAAGGGTCGGATCTCGGCCTTGTCTGTGTTTTTTTTCCAAAGGCACTACTCTCCTTGTAGTGGGAGCAGTTAAGGTCTATCTGAAGGGTTCAGATACAGAAAACAGACACTCTGTTGGCCTGCCAGAAAGCCCTAGGAAAGGGCAGGCAGCGTTGGAACCATTTAAAACTGGATTTGTCAGGTTGTTCGGGCTTATGGTTGAAAAGAAGGGTTCCGCTTTTTCAAGTTGGAGTGCACTCTACCAAGGCCGTAAGTGCTTCATGGGCAGTACATCACCAAGCCTCTATGACTCAGATTTGCAAGGCCCCAACTTGGTCATCAGTGCATACATTCACTAGATTCTATCAGGTGGATGTAAGACGGCAAAAGGATACTGCCTTTGGGCGCAGTGTACTGCAGGCAGCAGTATAGGTCCTCGTGTCTGATGGCGGCCTGCTTTGATTTGTGTCCCCCTCCGCTCAGAAGGCATTGCTTTGGGACATCCCACATAGTAATTACTATGGCTGCTCTGTGTCCCGTGATGTACAATAAAGAAAATAGGAATTTTATAACAGCTTACCTGTAAAATCCTTTTCTTGGAAGTACATTACAGGACACAGAGGTCCCTCCCCTCTTGTTGGGATACTTATTGCTTGGCTACAAAACTGAGGTACTCCCTGGATGGGAGGGGTTATATAGGGAGGGACTTTCTGTCTTTGATTGCACCAGTGTCCATCACCTGAAGGTGGCCTATAACCCATATAGTTATTACTATGGCTGCTCTGTGTCCTGTGTTGTCATGTGATTCTTTTCTATACCCACTGTACAGAAGTCAATCCTAATGACAGACTGTAATGTGTGTCAACTGTTATTTTTTTAATTTTCGCTTTTGTAAACCATCGCCTTGTAAAACAACCTGTTTAGTTTAGAATAGAAATGAAAGGCAAACTGTTTTTGTATAGGAATAAAAAAGGGAAACGGGTGTTTAGAATTTTTTAATAAGTGATTACATTCTCTCTGATCTCAGCTGCATAAAAGCTGGGGGGAGAAGTGGCAGTACACTGGGCTTCTCAGTGAATGTCTGTGCAGGGGGTGTGTGTGTGTGTCAGGACAAGTCTGCTCATTGGAGGAGAGCAGTTCCCAGCTGATGGGATACTTCTTTAAGCCCCTTTAACCCTTATACGACTTGTCATGCGATTTTGCATTCCAAAATCGTGGGACAAGTCATTTTCCATGATTTTCAATGACTACCATTCATATTGGCATGACTAAGTTAAAGTAGTTCCTGCACTACTTTTTTTTCCTGAAGTCGGATCCCGTATTAACAGATCCGACTTTGGAATGCGACTTGTGCGTGAAGGGGAACTCCACACCGATTAATTTATTTTTGAACCGGCATGGGTTCCCCCTTCATGAGCATACCGGGTCCTTCGGTCTGGTGTGGACTTTAAGGGGAACCCCCCAGGTTAAAAAAAGTCATGGTGGTTACTCCCAAAATACATACCAGACCCTTATCCGAGCACACAGCGTGGCAGGTCAGGAAATGGTGGGGACAAGGTGCTTTGGGGGGGGGCGCTCGCTCATCCCCACCCCCTTTTTTTGACTTGACGGTCTGCGTGCTTGGATAAGGGTCTGGTATGGATTTTGGGGGGACCCTCATAGTTTTTTTGGTGTGAGGGTTAAATCCATACCAAACCAAAGGGCCCATTATGCTCATGAAGGGGAACCCACGTCTTTTATTTTTTTTATTTTTATTGGCATGGAGTTCCCCCTAATTATTGGGGGATCAAAGTCGCGTCCCTGGTCATTCACTTTGGAGTAGCACAAGTGTGAAAGGGGCCTTAATCCTATAACTTCTAGTCCTATCTATCGGTATAAAGTAATGAAAACATATTCCCTTCCTGGCCAAGTCTAAAAGGTGGGGTACTGCAGCAAGCACTAAAGGTAGTATCAAGACCCAGGTAAGTATAAATGTAGAAGTAGTGCTGCGCTGTGCATAAATAGGTGTTAAAGTGCAAATGTGCTCACATGACGGGTACACTTAAAAGGCAATAAATGAATGGTCAAAATAACAATAATATATAAATAATCAGCTGCGACAGTATAAACAATGGACTGATGAAGTGTCCAAATACTGTGGAAAGTGTACCACAAAATAGATGTGAGAATAAACTCATAAAATCTCTAAAATGGCATCATCATGTGACAAGTGCAACCATAAATTAGTATATTCACACTAAAATTCCATAAAATGAAATAAAATTAATGTCATAATAAACACAGTGCAGATAATGTCCATAAGGTGCAAGCTGGATGGATGGCTGTGTGTGCACAGTGATCAGGGTGAAGGTGCTGGTGCTAGTAGTCAATCTCTGGTATGGAGTACTACCGATAGGTGGTTGCTGGTTCTCCGTGCAACTTGGGGTATAGGTGTCCCCTTACCTTACCGCTGTAAGGTAACAGCGTATAAGTGTGTCTTTCAATCTCCCGGTGGCTCCTGACGTCTCAGGCTCTGCTGGTATACATCTTTACTTTGGCATCAAAGTCCACTTTAAGTGTCCCTGGTGTATCTGTATCAGGTAGCCTCACATTGGGGCATGGGGGGATGTAAAGAGGGATGCTCGATAGTGTAGTATTTAAAACATTTATTGGAATCAGCCGCAATAATCAAAACAGGTACTCACAATGTGATGAAGTTACGTGACTGTAACGAACATGTGCGGGAACGCAGGGCACTGGAAGTGATATTGGACGAGTTTGCGACTCGTTTTTGATATGCCTGTCTGATACTTCACATTGTGAGTACCTGTTTTTTATTATTGCTGCTGATTCAATAAATGTTTTAAATACTACACTATCAAGCATCCCTCTTTACATCCCCCCATGCCCCAAGGTTAGGCTATCTGCACTGTTTTTTTTTTTTACATTCATTTTATTTCATTTTATGACTTTTAGTGTGAATATATTTATTTATGGTTGCACTTGTCACATGCCATTTTAAAGATTTTATGGTACACTTTTCACAGTATTTGGACTCTTTATCAAGTCTATTGTTTATACTGTCGCAGCTGATTATTAATATTTTATTGTTGTTTATTTGACCATTCATTTATTTCCTTTTGAGTGTACCTGTCACTGTGAGCACATTTGCACTTTACCACCTATTTATGCACAGCGCAGCACTACTTATACATTTAGTCCTATCTGTCACCTTATTATCTTATTGTTGCCTTTATAAAGATATTTATTTTTTAATTGTAGCTAGGCAAATTCTTTAGTTATAAAAGAGTTTATAACAACCCCAGTGGTTTCCTTTCAGACAAGACACATCTGGTACACATCAGTTTCTCATATCAAGTTTCATAATTAAAACAAGACTACTGTTAAGCAATAATACATTTAAAGCTTAAAGCGGTGTTCCAACCACAATTAGCATTTTTTAAATTTGTCCTTTCATCATGCATTTTTATCATATAAATCCGGTCACTTACTATTTTACAATCCACCGCCACTCTAATATCTGTAGTTATTCAAAAAAGATAGTTTATAAAACTATGTCCACACCGTTGTCATTTTGCTTGTGGGCATTGTGAAGCCCACAAGCACTTCCTGGAAGTCTTGGATGGGGAGTTATAATGGGGTAGCGCACTGCATCCTGGGAAATGATGACACACATTTCCCATGAGCATTAGCGTGCTGAGGAGCCGAGGGAGATTATGTCAAAATCCTAGGTGATTCCGAAGGCAGATTTCGTGGGACCGCATAGCAACAGGCATTTCCAGGTGAGTTTTTATTTTTTAGGTCTAATGAGCACATTAATGAAAAAAAATGTTGGGATGGAAACTCCACTTTAATGTTGAGGAATAATATATTTAACCACTTAAGCCCTGGACCATTTTGCTGGCCAAAGACCAGGCTACTTTTTGCGATTCGGCACTGCGTTGCTTTAACTGAAAATTGCGCAGTCATGCAACGTGGCTCCCAAACAAAATTGATGTTCATTTTTTCCCACAAATAGAACTTTCTTATGGTGGTATTTGATCACCTCTGTGTGGTTTTTATTTTTTGCGCTATGAACAAAAATAGAGCAACATAATAAATAACCCCAAAAAATATATAAAAATGTTTCTGTATCGTACATCATGGAACACAGAGCCTAATAATTAGGAAGTGGGTTATATTCCACCTTCAGGTGCTGGACACTGGTGTAATCAATTAAACAGGAAGTTTCCTCCCTATATAACCCCTCACATACTGGGAGCACCTCAGTTTTTTCACCAGTGTCTAAGGTGTTGGCCACGAGTGAAGACATGCTCTGAGGAGCTCCACTGAAGGGATCCATGCTGGATTTAAATAACCACCATAAAAAAACAGATCCATCCAAAGTGCTTGGGCCAAAGTAGATGGTACCTGGCCTCGTATCGAAGCACAAGGTTTTTGCTGTAATGCCTCTCTTCGGAGGGCTGGATCCTGGGTTCCAGGGGAGTGGAAACCCTGTCTTGGATCCCGGTCCCTGAAGGTCTGTGTCTGTCTGTGCTCAGCAGTATCCTGCAGCAGGGATAAGGTAAGTGAAGACAATCCTAGGTAAATACCATAAGGATTGTCCTCCATGAGTAGCTGCATGTCTTTTTTTTGTTTTCTGCCACTAGAGGCAGTTAAGGACATACCTGGTGTTTCCGCTTCAGGCTCTGCCAAGTTGTGTGGGGGAGTCCCTCGTAGTCTGGGTCCACGGCGCTCCTTGGGGATCGCTCTCCCCCGCCTCCACCATTTTTCTACGCGTTGTGCGCGCTTTTGTAGGCGGGGGGCGATGTGGTTGTGCTGGCGCACATGCTCGCTGGCTCATGGTGCAGACGCAGGGCGGGCCCTTCAAATAGCTCAGACGTCAGAGCTCTGTAAAGCCAGAGGGACACAGCAGCTTTGGGGCACGGGTAGCACCTCGTGGTGTGTGGATACAGACATACCTAAGACGCCTACTGGGCATCTAGCTGTGCAGATTAGCAGGCATTGTTTTTTTGCTAGACTAAGTTCAGCTGTTGATGCACCTATGTTAAAGGGGTTGTAAAGAAAAAAATATTTTTCCCTAAATAGCTTCCTTTACCTTAGTGCAGTCCTCCTTCACTTACCTCATCCTTCAATTTTGCTTTTAAATATCTGATTCTTCTGAGAAATCCTCACTTCCTGTTCTTCTGTTTGTAACTACACACAGTAATGCAAGGCTTTCTCCCTGGTGTGGAGAAAGCCTCTTGAGGGGGCGAGCAGGAGTGTCAGGACGCCCACTAACACACAGCTCCTTTCTCTATCTGCAAAGTTGAGTGTCCTGAC
The DNA here is from genome assembly GCF_905171775.1 of Rana temporaria. Taxonomy (NCBI): domain Eukaryota; kingdom Metazoa; phylum Chordata; class Amphibia; order Anura; family Ranidae; genus Rana; species Rana temporaria. The sequence continues at coordinate 374,037,326 of NC_053489.1, forward strand.
TTGCCTGCTCGCTCCCCCCTCAAGAGGCTTTCTCCACACCAGGGAGAAAGCTTTGCATTACTGTGTGTAGTTAGACAGAAGAACAGGAAGTGAGGATTTCTCAGAAGAAATATAGATATTTAAAAGCAAAATCTAAGGATGAGGTAAGTGAAGGAGGACTGCACTAAGGTAAAGGAAGCTATTTAGGGGAAAAAATGTTTCTCTTCTTGTCCATGGACGGACACAGCTCCTTAAATCTTGACAAGTGAGTTATGTTCCCTGTTTACAGGAGAGGAATAGGCAGAAACATGTTAAATAGTTAAATACATGTTACATTAACAGAGTTGAACAGCCCCGCCCAGGGGGCGGTCCCTCCAGACATAACCCTCCTCACTGCAGCATGCAGCCTCAGTTCGTAAAAACCTAAAAAAGGAGGGGTGGGAGCTGTGTCTGTCCATGGACGTCAGAGAAAAGGATTTTAGGGTGAGTACCAAAAATCCTATTTTCTCTTATCGTCCATGGACGGACACAGCTCCTTAAATCTTGACAAGTGGGACGTCCCCAAGCAGTGTCAAAAACGAGGGGTGGGAAATACGTCAGTAAAACCATTTTAAATTTCATCCCAAAACAAACAGAGCTCAACGGAGGAGGTGCAACTTTAAACAGCCGCCTGCAAAAACTGGGGGGCGAAAGAAGCATCAGAAGATGCACACACAGTAACTATGTAAATTCTGAAAAAAATAAAAACGCGAACGGACCACCAAGTCGCTGTCTCGCATATCTGTGAAACCGACGCATGATGTCGGGAAAAACAGGAAACACCAATTGCCCTGGTCGAAAGTGCCGTGACCGGAAAGGAAGCCCGCCCCTTAAGAGCATAGTCCTGTGTAACAGCCTACCTGATCCACGACATGCCCTGTGACTCCTGGGGTGGCCAGTGAGCTTTGCTCCAAGGTCCGCAGATGACTGGGCTGTGGTGTTGTCTCACTCACAGTGGACCGGGCCGACGGCTACCTCCATTGCGGTTGTATGCCTGTCTGTAATGCGTCAGTGAGTCGACAGGTAAGTACAGTCCCTCCCTCTTAGGGGGGGTGGTACGGCTGAGCATTCCTGGGGTTTGGGTATCCTCCCTTCCCTGCTCCCTTTTTTCCCCTCTGCTGTTTTACTATTGCTGTTGGGGTGAGGGGGGGCACCTGGGTGAGGGCACTGTGTGCCTGGCCTATGTGTATTTTACTGCTGGGGGTCCGCTTTTCTGGAAGTTTTGGCGTGCTGGGTAGCCTTTCTAGGTGTTCCCCTTTTGAATTTCTGTGTTTTGCCGTCGTTGGGGCGGCGCTGGCACCATTTTTTTGTGGATTTTCAGTTCCTATTGAAAATCCCATTGGCGGCCATTTTGTTGTAGCCCGCCATGATGCAGCATATTTCAGCGGTCGGACATTTTTCTGTGGCGTGCCAGGCTCCATATGCTGCGCTCGGCGGTCATCTTGCCTGAGTCCTTGGCCTCTAGCGTTGATTCCTCACTCGGCACCTTACAGCTTCCTCACAATTTTCTCCCCACACACACAGCAGGTGTGCAGGACACGAGCAGCTGTCTCCTCCGGTGTGCCCCCTCCCCCAGTTATCCCCTGGGGAATGCTCTGTAATGGAGCCATGGACCAGATACCTGGAGGTGCAGGATAAGGCATTATGGGTGCGCTTCTCACTGCTGTACGGACGCTCTTAAGCTGGTTAGTGCAGCTGGGTTTCCGCCAAGGGGTTGGTCTTTTTTGGTTCACAATTCAGACCTCTCTGTGTAGGTTTTTCCTTCTGTGCCCTTATTTGATAATTAAATGCGGAATGAGACAAGCCGTTGAGGGCTTTTGTAGTCCCTCACCGTCGGGCAGTTCGGTGCCGCTTTTGAGGGGAGCCCCTTCAAGAGATGGGCTTCTTCTCCGGTGGTGGACCCTCCGGGCATGTCTAGGTGACCATTCTCACTATTGCAGGGGACCCCCGCTTGTATGGATCTGACTGATGGCAGATCCGAAGTATTGACCCTTTCCATGTTTCCATGCTGGGGTTTGACTGGCGGCCTTTTGTGGCCACCACTCTGGGGTCTCATTTACTCACGGAGTGAGCATTTTGCACCGGATAGCAGAGGAGCGTGACTCTCCCCCGAAGTTATTAGGCTAGTGGACCAGTTGGTCCCGGGCCTGATATAGGTCTGTTTCAGAATGTTTTTTAGGCACACGGTGGTGTAGTGGTTAACTCCATTACTTGGCAGCAAGTGAGTCATTCGTTCGAATCGGACACTGACACCAATCTGCCTGGAGCTTGTATCGTCGCTCCATGTATCTGTGTGGGTTTCCTCCGAGTACTCCGGTTTCCTCCAGGGGTGTGTGCATACACCTACATAATATTCATACACACTATGTGGGTGTATTAATTAGGGCAACCCTCCCAGGCCGTCAAAGACACAGCTGGGGGTCTAATCCGTGCGTATGCGATCACGCCGGCACCCAAAAGCCTGCAATGTATGTAGCCTTCCCTCCCTGTCTCTAGTGGGGGGACAGCTTGCATGTTCACAATTCAGTATAACCTTCCTGCTCGTCGACCAGTGGGTCTGCGTGGTGGTCTCTTCAGAGTACTAGATAGGGTGCCACCTATCCACAGAACAAAGTTCTTTTCCTCGTGCTTCCTCTCCTCGGCCCGTCGGTCCTGCCTTGGCAGTGTGGGACTTACTAAGCTGCAGGGTAATTTTACTTTTTTTTGCAGACAAGAGGTTTGGGGTTTTTCTAGGGCCTCAGGCCCTGAATACCTTTGAAACATCGGATAGTTTCCGCATGGAACCATTCGTTTGTAGCTGCGCTTCATCTGGGGGGAACGTCCTGGCGTCCTCAAACATCAGGGATGCATACGCATTTGCGCATGTCAGTGTTCTTTCTGTGATTTATGGTGAGAAAGGTCTCGGTCAGACCTGTGGCCCTCCCTGTCGATCTGGCGTGCACCAAGGGTTTCCAGCTAGGGCCTCGCACATATCCTAACTCTGTTGGGACAGCGAGGCTTTGCTTTGTTGGCTGTTTGAAGGGCTTTCTTCAGAGAGCAACTTCTGTCTCAGACCTAGTGGATGTGCTATTCCCATTTGGACCCTCCACAGACTGGGGTGGGTGTTAGACACCGGAAGGTGTAGCTCAGTGGCAGCAAGCCGCCTTCCATGTGTGCGACCCTGGGTTCAAATCCTGGGGCATGCTAGTTCCAACTCGGCATTGAGTATCTAGGTTGATCCGGACTCCTCAGTGGCGAAGGTCCTTCTTTCCCGGAGAAATTGGCAGACTCTTCAGCTGCGGGGAAGGTATTGGCATCATGCAATCGGTCTTCTCTCCGGGCCCCTGCTGGTCCGGGGCCTGTGGGTAGCCTCCTTCGAGGCGGTACTGTATACCCAGTTCCACACTCTGGTTTTCCGGGGGAAATACTGTCCAGGCGTTAAGAATCACTTGTCTCTGAAATCATCAGATTCCAGTGCACCGCCTAGTCAGTCTTTCCGAGTTGGTGACGGAGATCCCCGACTAATACTACTACTACTTACGACGGGTGTCAGCCTCAAGGGTTGTGGACCTGGGGGATCCCGTCGGGTCTGAGTCGCTGGACTTGCGTGGATCTGCGACCACACCTCCCTGTATGTGCCCGCTCTCGTCTGATCTCGGTATTTTTTTTTTTTAATCTCTTTTTTATTAAATTTTTCTTTACATATAACATTTAACATGTCTTGATACTTAAAAGGCAGCTCGATACTACCTTCCTTTACTATATGGTGGTTTTCGCTCCCCCCCCCAAAAAAAAAGAGGGATAGGAAGATCTTGGTAGTTACCCAGGGTCGGCCCTGGCTAGTGCCTGGGTGGGTGACCGCCTGGGTCCACCAGGTATTGTGGACCCTGTCTACCGGTCTTTGTCCTATTTTAGGCGATCAGGCTATGTCTCATCGTGGTCGGGGAGGTTACAAGGTCGTCCGATCTGGTTTCAGCCGGACAATGCCACGGCAGTGACTTTGTCTACCTTCAGGTATACCAGCAGGCGGGCTACTGGAGTCGCCAGATGCTGGACCAGGGTTTCTGGTCTTTGTGCTGAGCTCCCTTGCAGGTGAGACTCACAGGGCATGGATCATCTGGCCGCTCGCCTACACCGCAAGGGTGTCAAAGCTAGTGGCCAGGTCTAGTGATCTGGTACAGTCGCGCCATTCACGCTGGTGGCCCTGTAGGGTCTGTGCCATCCCGCTATTGTAGTGCTTCCTCGCTGCTCCACTGAGTGGAGGTTTAGGAGATCCTGATGCCTCTAATCGCTCCAGCCTGGCCTCGGCGTGCTTGGCTCGTCTACCCTGGCGGTTGCCAAGGCGGGGAGGTACCTCTGTCTCGAGGTCCCCATGTTTCATCCTGTTGTACAGTCACTGACTTGCTCAACATGGCTATTGGAGGCCGGACTTTAAGAGACCGGGGGTCTGTCAGACTCGGTCCATCTCCACAATGCTGAGGGCACGGTAGTCTTCTCCGGGGATCTACCGTTGCGCCTGGCAGGCTTACATCTCTTGGTGCGAGGAGATGAAGTGGCATCCACGGACGTACTCGGTGTCCAGGGTCCTGCTGTTTTTAACAGCTTGGAGTGAATCTGAAAGTTGCTTAAAGCACCGTTTGGGGCCAGATTTCAGCCTTGGCTCTGTTCTTTTCAGTGGCCTTTTTTGCGGCCCGTTCCCTGGTGGGTCCCTTGTTTGTGCAGGGGGTTTGTCATATACGTTCCCACTCTTGGCCCATCTCTCCTCCCATGAGTTTTGACGCTGGTGCTCTCGGTTCTTCTGAACCTTCCTTTTGGTAACGTCAGAGAGATTCTCTCTCAACACTATCTCAGAAGGGGGCCCCTTTAGTGGCTTTTACCTCTGTTAGAGGGGTTTCTGAGGCAGCGGTCTTGTCTTGCAAGCTGCCATGCTTGATCCTCCATTAGGATTAGGTGGTGGTGCATCCGCGACCTTCCCTCTTCCGAACGTGGTTTCGGCCTTTCGCAGGAATAAGGACATTGTTCTTCCATACTTCTGTCCTCGGCCGGCGCATCCTATGGAGGTTGTCTTTCATACTTTAGGCGTGGTATGTGCTTCGTGGGTGTACCAGCCTGCTACGGCTCCGTTTCGGAGTTCTGACCCTCTTTTGTCAGTGTCTGGTCCACAAAAGGGCCTGGCAGTCCCACCGAAAAATGGTGGTTGGCGAATCAGGTAGGCTGTTACACAGGCCTATGCTTTTAAGGGGCACGGCACTTTCGACCAGGGCAATTGGTGTTTCTTGGGGTTTTTTTTCCGACATGTGTCTGTTCACAGATATGCGAGACGGCGACGTGGTCGTCCGTTCACGTTTTTTTTTTTTTTTTTTTTCAGAATTTACATAGTTACTGTGAGTGCATCTTCTGATGCTTCTTTCGCCCGCCAGTTTTTGCAGGCGACTGTTTAAAGTTGCACCTCCTTTGTTAAGGAGCTCTGTTTGTTTTGGATGAAATTTAAAATGGTTTTACTGATGTATTTCCCACCCCTCGTTTTTGACACTGCTTGGGGACGTCCCACTTGTCAAGATTTTAAGGAGCTGTGTCCGTCCATGAACGATAAGAGAAAATAGGATTTTTTGTACTCACTGTAAAATCCTTTTCTCTGACGTCCATGACAGACACAGCTCCCACCCCTCCTTTTTAGGTTTTTACTGCTTGTTACGAACTGAGGCTGCATGCTGCAGTGAGGAAGGTTATGTCTGGAGGGACCGTCTCCTGGGCGGGACTGTTCAACTCTGTTAATGTAACATGTATTTAACTATTTAAACATGTTTCTGCCTAGTCCTCTCCTGTAAACAAGGGAACATAAACCACTTGTCAAGATTTAAGGAGCTGTGTCCGTCCATGGACGTCAGAGAAAAGGATTTTACGGTGAGTACAAAAAATCCTATTTTTCCTTTACAACCCCTTTAAGTTCCTCTGGTTTTAGCTTAGGACTTTTGTATCCCTGTAGAAAAGGTTCAGGGGCAGGAATATAAAGGGCACCAGGGTATCGCCACCTGAATCTGGTGGCCCTTATCATGCCTGCATGGTACCATCCTCCCCTGTAGTGACTTGAGGCAGCCCACAGGTTGAGCCATCGGACCTGTCAGACTTTGTAGCCTCCCCCAACATTGCAGCCACTCTGCATATGTCTGGACGTTTTTTCAATTGCATTTGTTGGTCTATAAGAGGTTAACTGCTATATTCAAAGCATCCTCACAAGAAGCAGAGACTGGGTGTGCCCCTTTCCCTGCTCTAAATCCTCAAACTAAAGGATTAAAAGAACTGAGGATGAAAGTTCACTGTCAGAGGACAGGGCAGTCTGAGGAGGAGGAGCTATCAGAAGCCTCACATGTTCTGGAGTTGCAGCTAGTCTTTTTCAGAGATTCATACTACATAGAACTTACTGCAGAGGATAACTTCCTCTTTACCAGTCCACATGTTTGCATAAAATACATGAGTTTGGAATGTTCAAAATGCATGTGGGGTAAAAACAAGTAACAGAACATGTTTATTGTTTATCACATAAAGATACATGTTTCTGTTTGTATGGGTTTATTTGCACAGAAATGCCTAAAATCTCATAAAATTGCTTGATTGCATAAAGATGCTGGATCACACAAGGTTGACTGATCATACAAGTCCTTGATTACCCAAGGATATTTGGTCAAACAGAGAGGCTTGTTTTCACAGAAATGCCTAAAATCGCATTAAAATGCTTGATTGCATAAAGATACTGGGTCGCACAGGGGTGCTTGATCACACAAGAGTCCTTGGTCACACAAAGGTACTTGTCTGCGCAGTAGTGCTTAAAATGCATAAGATGTTTGATCGCATGAAAAATGCTAAATCGCATAATGATGCATGATTGCTTAAAGTTGCATGTTTGCCTAGATTTTGCATGGTTGCATAATGAGGCATGATAATTTAAGTTTCTTTAATTATACAGGATTCCTTGTGTTTACATAGGAATACGTGTCTGCATGGGTACATGTTGCGCAATGTTACATAACGCGTTCATAAACGCGTGCTTGCTTGCAAGATGCCCTGTGCCATAGCACACATGCTATATGTATGCGTGTATACAGCGTTCCCTTTTTTATATTTTTCCCAAAACATATTTGTATGAATTCATGCTTCCATGAACACCACGCTTCCATAGAGGCATATGGCTTAACACTTGCCACATTACACATATGGGGAGCCATTTGCATATGTGTTTACATAGAACTGCAGAGGTTTACTGTGTTTCGCAGGGGAACAGCACCTTCTCCAGTTGGTGGTCTTGCCCCTTGGGTTAGCCACCGTACCCAGGTTTACAGGGTCCTAGGGCCCGCCCTCTAGCAGGTCTGAAGGCCCAGGTATAGCAGAAATGGCATACCAAGGCAAACTTCTGCTGATAGATCAGTCAGTAGCATGGCTGGACCTAAGTGTGTCCAGCATGGTCAAGTATCTGGAACTCCTGGGTTAGGATCCCAGTCTAAAGGTACATTCTTTCATTTGGTAAGAAGCTTGGAATGTTTGGGACACAGCCCAAAAAGGAGAGTTTTTGGCCTTGGAAAAGATCAGCGCTATGAGAAAGCTGGTCTATGTGGTCAAGGCAAGGAACAGTTCCGTACATTTGCCTTTTGCTTAAGGTGCTAGGGAAGATGGTGGCTTCATTTAAAAGCGGTTCCCTATGCTCAGTTTCATTCAAGGCCAATCTAAACATTATTCTGTCGGCCTGGAACGAGTGGATCCTAACCTAGCATTATCCAAAGGGTCTGGTCCCGGGGATATGCTGGAGTTTCAGTTGGTGGTTCTTAACCAAAAGATTGGCAGAAAGGAAGATCCTTCATGCTTGTTACCTGGGAGGTGGCGGCTACGAAGGTTGGCCTCTAGGGATGAAGGCCAGGCCTGGAAGAGACCACTGCCTAGGGGAAGTACAATCCGACAATGCCACACTAGTGATTTACTTTGTTTACCAAGGAGGCACTAGAAGTCACGTAGCCAGAAGGAAGTAAGCCATGTTCTGGCTTGTGCCTTGCCTATTGACAATCGTCATTTCATGGAATGCAGAATTGGCAGGCGATTCTCTGGAGCCGTCAACAATTGTTCCCGGGAGAATGACCTCTACACCCGACTATTTTCTGACCAAATGCCAGAGATGGGTACCCTGTAAATAAAATGTATTGGCGTCCAGGTTCAACAAGAAGTTGAACAGCTTTGTGTCCAGGACAAAGGATCCCCTCGCATTCAGGACAGATGTGTTATTGACCCTGTGGGACCAGTTGTCACTGGTTTATGCGTTCTCTCCCCTCGGTGCTGCGATTTTCGTGGCTTCTATGCAACATCGGAGGGGAACGGAAGCCGGCATAACCCAGATGACCTTACTGTGCAGGAATAGTAAGGGTGGTAGTAGAGGACCCAGGGTCCTTTACATCTTGTCCAGGTCTACTTCGCATTGCAGTATTCCATCCCGTCTTGCAAACATGGGAATTAATGGTCTGGCTGTTATAGCCAGCATTCTTGAGGTTCAGATCTTTCAGAATCAGAGGCAAATTACCTTGATTCATACAGGAAAGCTGGCCTCCAGGACCAGGTATCATAGGATCTGGAAGGCCCATGTTCCTGATGTGAAACCAAGGGGTGGCATCCTTGGAAGTATGTCATAGGTAAAATTCTTGCCTTCCTACATTAGGAAAGGAGATGGAGCTAGCCTTAAGTTCCATCAAGGATCGAATTTCAGCCTTGTCAGTATTTTAATTTCTTTATTTTTCCAAAATGTTTCCTTTATTTATACAGAACATAGAGAATAACATTCATCCTGACACACGAGATCAGTATGCAGTCAATTATCTAAGCATAACCTCTATTTTCGTTCATCTCAACAACCGAAGACAAAAGGAAGCTAAACAAAGATATTCCTACCATTGAGATCCATACCCCCCCCCCCCCCCCCCGTTGGTTCCCACCCTCTCCTCTTTCTCTTCAGAGTCGAGAGTGGGGCAATGGGCCGTTGGATCACAGCGTTAACTCATGGCGAAAGGGGGAACCCCATGGAGAGGGCTTCTGATCCTACTCAAAACAACATCCTATCTCCTAATGTCCGACCATGGGGGGATGCTCTCCCTTGGCCTTACATATTATCTTTGACCCTCTCCCCATTTCCCCTCCAGCCTCTGTGCTTATAGTTCCTTATCCACTTCTACTTCCCCATGTTCCCCCTCCCCAACCCTATCCATAATACAGGGCTCAAAATTTGTGCTCGCATTTGGCGAGGAGATTCATGTGCAGTGCGAGTGCCACTCAGACACACACATTGCGGCCAGTAATTCAACTAAGCTGCCGCGCTGTCCCTTCACAGGCTAGCACTAGCAGCAGATTGGACACAAGCGCGCGCCGCCCGGGACCGCCCCTATCCACCTCCCATAGGCCAGTACGTTTCCATGCCGCCTGGGACCGCGCCTCTCCACTGCCTACAGTCCCATCAGAGGCGTACTAAGTGCGGGGCGCCACAACGCTGGGGGGTGTGTCGGGCAGGTTTAGGCAGCGGCAGGCACCCCCTCTTCTTCCGCGACTGAAGCGGAGACAGTGAGCAGGTGAGTTAAACTTCAGAGGCAGCGGGCAGGTTTAGACTGCGGCAGGCACCTCCGCGACTGAAGCAGAGACAGCGGGGCTGAGCGGGCGGGTTGAACTGAAGAGCCAGCGGGCGGGTTTTTGGCGGCAGCGCGTGAGGCTGAACACACGGCGTGTCACACGCAGAGAACCTGAGGTGGGGCACTTGGCTTTGTTGGGGAGGGATGCGAGCCGCACTGAAGTGTTTGCGACACCTGACCCATCAGATCCCCTTCTCTTCGTGGTCGCTTTCCCCTCCTCCTTTATGTCGACACGGGGAGGGGAGCACCAGTCCAGTCCACACCACTAGTGCTATGATCATCTGAGGACTGAGGTACATAGTGGGACCGTGAGGGGGGTGGGTCTGTATTGGTAGGGGGTGGGTCTGTATTGGTAGGGGGTGGGTCTGTATTGGTAGGGGGTGGGTCTGTACTGTATGGAGGGGGGTCTGTACTGTATGGAGGGGGGGTCTGTACTGTAGGGGGTGTTTGTGTAACATGCAGGCATCCAGAGCTGTGGGGTCCAGAGGTGCAGGGTTCTGTGTAATGTAAAGGGGTCCAGAGGTACAAGGGCTGTATAATGTAAAGGGGTTCAGAGGTTTGGGGTACTGTGTAATGTAAAGGGATCCAGAGGTGCTGTGTAATGTAAAGGGGTCCAGAGGTGCGGGGTACTGTGTAATGTAAAGGGGTCCAGAGGTGCTGGGTACTGTGTAATGTAAAGGGGTCCAGAGGTGCTGGGTACTGTGTAATGTAAAGGGGTCCAGAGGTGCAGGGTGCTGTGTATGAAAAGGGGTTTGGGGTGCTGTGTAATGTAAAGGGGCCCAGGGGTGCTGTGTAATGTAAAGGGGCCCAGGGGTGCTGTGTAATGTAAAGGGGCCCAGGGGTGCTGTGTAATGTAAAGGGGCCCAGGGGTGCTGTGTAATGTAAAGGGGCCCAGGGGTGCTGTGTAATGTAAAGGGGTCCAGGGGTGCTGTGTAATGTAAAGGGGTCCAGGGGTGCTGTGTAATGTAAAGGGGTCCAGGGGTGCTGTGTAATGTAAATGGGTCCAGAGGTGCTGTGTAATGTAAAGGGGTCCAGAGGTACGGGGTGCTGTGTAATGTAAAGGGGTCAAGGGGTGCTGTGTAATGTAACGGGGTCCAGAGGTACGGGGTGCTGTGTAATGTAAAGGGGTCCAGAGCTGTGAGGTGCTGTGTAATGTAAAGGGGTCCAGAGGTGCAGTTGTGAAGAGGGGGTACACAGTAGTGACAAAAATATATTTAAGGATGCAGAGGTATGCAGGGGGCACAGTGGGGTGTTTTTACATTTTTAAGGTGGGGGGTGCCAGATATAGGATCCGCCCCCGGTCCAATAGTACAGTCCAAATGTACCTAGAACTGACGCCCGGATCCGCCCCTCTCCGCCTCTCACACTAGTCTCAGTCACAGCACGCGACTACTATACCAGACGTGTGTGATGTGTGTTCTGGAGGCACTGGGAGTTTGCTGGGAGGGGGATTGAAGGAACATGTGCTGGATTGGGGGGGGGGGGTTTAATTGCAGATTTAGAATTTTTAAATCATCCCCCAATCCATTATACCTATGCCCCCAATTCTTCCCCCCATTCTATCATACCTATGCCCCAAATTCTGCCCCCTCCCCCCAATCTATCATGCTTATGCCTCCAATTCCGTCCAGCTCCCCCATTCTATCATACCTATTCTTCCAATTCTGGGAGGGGGATTGAAGGAACATGTGCTGCATTGGGGGGGGGGGTTAATTGCAGATTTAGACTTTTTAAATCATCCCCCAATCCATTATACCTATGCCCCCAATTCTGCCCCCTCCCCCCATTCTATCATACCTATGCCCCAAATTCTGCCCCCTCCCCCCAATCTATCATGCTTATGCCTCCAATTCCGTCCAGCTCCCCCATTCTATCATACCTATTCTTCCAATTCTGCCCCCCCCCCATCTATCATATCATATGATAGATGGGGGGAGGAATTGGAGGCATAGGTATGATAGAATGGGGGCAGGGGGACGGAATTTGAGGCATTATGTATTTTTGTAACTTAATACTGAATAAAACATTTAACAGTGTTATTTCATGAGATCATTTACAGGGGCGTGTTTAAGGGGCGGGGCAAGGTAGGGTTTGGGTGGGGCAACAGGTGGCGAGTAACTCTTAAGGCCTGGCTAGTAGCTCAGGACTTTTGAGGCCTGCATAATACAAAACCAAACGACAAAACAACAAAAAAAAGGGGGGGGGGCCCACAAGGGTATCTCCTCCTCTTCCCTCCCTCCTCCCCCCCCCCCCTAGTCCCCATCCGTTAATCCTCCACCCTCCTCCGACTGAATTAAATCATTCCACGATGTCCAAATTTTAAAATATATCTCTTTTTTTCCTACTTGTTCATATCAGGTCTTCCATTCTATTTACTTCTTCCACCTTCCTAATCCACATACTCAAAGTAGGAGGTTGTGTTTGTTTCCATTTAAGCGGTATACATGCCTTAGCAGCGTTCACCAGATGATACAGTAATGGTGTAACGGTCACCACCGTTTACGACCTTCCATCCCATCCAAGACAGCTTATCGACACTCCAACCGAACCCGATCCATTCCATAAGAACTCCCTCAATAACGAGACTGACAAGCTCTGTTACTGTGTCAAAATATGAACTAACTTTTAATGGCTTCTTAGCTTGTTTATATGCAGTACAACAGGTCACAGAATTTACAGGAACAATCAAACTGTCCCCCCCTCATCACACCATGGGGGCTTCAATCACACTCTTTTACATAATGATATTCAGAGTTAATTATCCCCTAGACGTTGCGTCTCCGACAATAAGTCATTCATCTGCCCAATCCACATTGCACAGACGTCTGACTTTTAGAGTCACAACACATCTATCATCAATAGCACACAAAGCAGCATCACACAATGGAATGTCTTCCAGGCCCTGACTCAATTAGCATGTCACTAGAAATGAGTCATAGAATATTCTTTGCAGGCATTAAGGAATATACTGTAAATCACTATCCACGCCAAAACAATCCAACATCTTGCAGTATCTCAAAATCCTGCAATACGAACTATCCGTGATGTCCTATTTCATGTTAAACATGAATTATGATTCACTTGCCACCCCATGCCCAAAAGGCACAGGGTGGACTGAGACCCAAGAGTTATCAGTGACGCTGACACAGGAGTATCCCCCATCCTCACAAAGTCTCTGGATGTCCCGGGTCATTCCGTTACAAATGGGTTCCCATTTATTCCCCAAGGAATGTCTGACAGATGCAGAAGGAAGAAAGCTGGGTCCTCCGGTATAACCGTCTCGCTAAACTTTTGAATAATCTTCCGAACTTCTCTCCAAAAAATATGGACCATCGTACCCTGCTCTGCTTGGCATCTCCAACATTCACTCTTTATGTTTGGGAAATATCTATGTAACCTTTCTGGGGTTTTATACCATTGTGAAATTATTTTATAACTACTTTCCTGCATTTTGGTGCAGGTTGCTGTCTTAAATATAGCTTGTATCATTTACATTTTTTGGTTTTCCCCCAAAAGTCCTCCCCAGGTCTGTTTCCCATTTCTGAAGGAAGGGCAACTGAAAATTTTCTGGTGGACTGCTCAAAAGCGCGTACATTTTAGATATTGTATGTGTACTTGGTTATTTTTCCATGCACTGTTTCTCGAATGGTGTCATTTTACATTCCAAGTAATATGGTATTACTTTGGTATTTAAGAAATTTATTAGTTGTGCTGCTTGCCAGAACTCTGATAGAGTCCATTTTTGTCCATCAGATCTTGTAATGTTGGCCAGTTGCCTCGACTTCTGAAATTAGAAATCTGGTATATTCCTCTCTCAATTAGTGCCATAAAGGGTCCTTTCTGTATACCTGGTATAAATCTCGGATTTCCTAATATAGGTGTCTAAGGTAAGTTATACGTAGATATTTGTTCCCTTGAAAAGAGGTTATAACAGATCCGTAATGTAGTTCCTATTGTTGGATGTTTTTAACGACAGTTGCAACTTCTCTATAGCACCAGGGGGTTCTACTTAATAGTTCCTTACACTGTACTTGCTCTAAATTTGGCAAGATCTTCGTGTTCCTATGCCTGCACCAATTAAGTACTCGGCCTAAGTGGACTGCCTGATAATATTTAAAAATGTCTGGAACGGCCAGTCCTCCATATTGCTTTGGCAGAGATAGCAATGTCCTCTTTATTCTTGATTGCTTACCTGCCCATATAAATTTTGTAAATACTGTTTGTAAATTCCTAAAAAAAAATCTTGGTAATGTAATCAGAATTAAAAAAAGTGAATACCCTGCGCTGCCAATGGTGCAATAATGGTAGCTGCTAACACAGCTTATTCAAAAAAGCAAAGTGACAAAAAGATATATAAGTGTAGCGCTTGTAGTGATATGTTAAATACCAAAATACCATAGTATGTGTAATAAACGGTAAACAAATAAATGTGAAACGTAAATGTACAGTATGTACAACCCTTTGAAAAAAAGAGAAGTGCCAATGAATATAAAGTCTGGTGTACTTGATATGATATCAGGAGAAAAGCAAAGTCCAACAAAACTTAATGTTCAAAATGATTGATAGTGTTGAAGTTCATATTTTCCACATGTCATTCAAATAAGTGAATAAGATGAAAAGATGCGTGACTTCTAAAACGATATAATCCCACCACCGATAAAAGTGCAGGCTTACCCCGAACTTATTGACCACTGATGGCATATGCCAAAAGAGGTCGATCAAGGCTTTGTATGACGGATGTCAGAAAACGATCCTTGGCCGGAAATTATGGACCCAATTGGATGGTGTATCCTTGGATGGAATGGGTCCCCAGGGCAGACTGGAAACTGTGCTGGTGTAGGACTCCCAAAATTTTATGTTCCCAGGATGATCATGTCTCACACTAGTTCACACTGAACTAGTGTGAGACATGATCATCCTGGGAACATAAAATTTTGGGAGTCCTACACCAGCACAGTTTCCAGTCTGCCCCTGGGGACCCATTCCATCCAAGGATACACCATCCAATTGGGTCCATAATTTCCGGCCAAGGATCGTTTTCTGACATCCGTCATACAAAGCCTTGATCGACCTCTTTTGGCATATGCCATCAGTGGTCAATAAGTTCGGGTAAGCCTGCACTTTTATCGGTGGTGGGATTATATCGTTTTAGAAGTCACGCATCTTTTCATCTTATTCACTTATTTGAATGACATGTGGAAAATATGAACTTCAACACTATCAATCATTTTGAACATTAAGTTTTGTTGGACTTTGCTTTTCTCCTGATATCATATCAAGTACACCAGACTTTATATTCATTGGCACTTCTCTTTTTTCAAAGGGTTGTACATACTGTACATTTACGTTTCACATTATTTGTTTACCGTTTATTACACATACTATGGTATTTTGGTATTTAACATATCACTACAAGCGCTACACTTGTACAGGGAGTGCAGAATTATTAGGCAAGTTGTATTTTTGAGGATTCATTTTATTATTGAACAACCATGTTCTCAATGAACCCAAAAAAACGAATTAATATCAAAGCTGAATATTTTTGGAAGTAGTTTTTTAGTTTGTTTTTAGTTTTAGCTATTTTAGGGGGATATCTGTGTGTGCAGGTGACTATTACTGTGCATAATTATTAGGCAACTTAACAAAAAACAAATATATACCCATTTCAATTATTTATTTTTACCAGTGAAACCAATATAACATCTCAACATTCACAAATATACATTTCTGACATTCAAAAACAAAGCAAAAACAAATCAGTGACCAATATAGCCACCTTTCTTTGCAAGGACACTCAAAAGCCTGCCATCCATGGGTTCTGTCAGTGTTTTTGATCTGTTCACCATCAACATTGCGTGCAGCAGCAACCGCAGCCTCCCAGACACTGTTCAGAGAGGTGTACTGTTTTCCCTCCTTGTAAATCTCACATTTGATGATGGACCACAGGTTCTCAATGGGGTTCAGATCAGGTGAACAAGGAGGCCATGTCATTATTTTTCCTTCTTTTATACCCTTTCTTGCCAGCCACGCTGTGGAGTACTTGGACGCATGTGATGGAGCATTGTCCTGCATGAAAATCATGTTTTTCTTGAAGGATGCAGACTTCTTCCTGTACCACTGCTTGAAGAAGGTGTCTTCCAGAAACTGGCAGTAGGACTGGGAGTTGAGCTTGACTCCATCCTCAACCCGAAAAGGCCCACAAGCTCATCTTTGATGATACCAGCCCAAACCAGTACTCCACCTCCACCTTGCTGGCGTCTGAGTCGGACTGGAGCTCTCTGCCTTTACCAATTCAGCCACGGGCCCATCCATCTGGCCCATCAAGACTCACTCTCATTTCAGCAGTCCATAAAACCTTAGAAAAATCAGTCTTGAGATATTTCTTGGCCCAGTCTTGACGTTTCAGCTTGTGTGTCTTGTTCAGTGGTGGTCGTCTTTCAGCCTTTCTTACCTTGGCCATGTCTCTGAGTATTGCACACCTTGTGCTTTTGGGCACTCCAGTGATGTTGCAGCTCTGAAATATGGCCAAACTGGTGGCAAGTGGCATCTTGGCAGCTGCACGCTTGACTTTTCTCAGTTCATGGGCAGTTATTTTGCGCCTTGGTTTTCCACACGCTTCTTGCGACCCTGTTGACTATTTTGAATGAAACGCTTGATTGTTCGATGATCACGCTTCAGAAGCTTTGCAATTTCAAGAGTGCTGCATCCCTCTGCAAGATATCTCACTATTTTTGACTTTTCTGAGCCTGTCAAGTCCTTCTTTTGACCCATTTTGCCAAAGGAAAGGAAGTTGCCTAATAATTATGCACACCTGATATAGGGTGTTGATGTCATTAGACCACACCCCTTCTCATTACAGAGATGCACATCACCTAATATGCTTAATTGGTAGTAGGCTTTCGAGCCTATACAGCTTGGGGTAAGACAACATGCATAAAGAGGATGATGTGGTCAAAATACTCATTTGCCTAATAATTCTGCACTCCCTGTATATCTTAATGTAATCAGAATTGCCTGAAAACAATACAAAATCTTTGGCAGAATGTTCATCTTGATTATATTACTCCTTCCGATCCCTTATTCCATCTCTCTAATGATCCACGTATTTTGTTTAATAACGGCACAAAATTAAATTCATACATTTTTCTTTGGGCTTGTTGCGATACTTGTCCCTAAATATTTCAAACTTTGGTCTGCCCATTTAAATTTATAACTTAAGCCTACTCCTTTTGCGATTTCCTTTGGGATTGCTACCATCAGGGCCTCTGACTTGCTACAGTTTATTTTAAAATATGAGAGTCTGCCATATAATTCCATTTCTTTAATCAAATTCGGTAATGACACCACCGGATTTGTTATTGAAAAAAGCATATCATCTGCATATGCTGCTATTTTATGTTGTGTTCCCCCTATTTCAATTCCTTTAATATCTTTATTAAGGCGTATTTTACATAAGAAAGGTTCCAGGGTCAGCGCAAATATCAGGGGTGAGAGTGGGCACCCTTGTCTTGTCCCATTTGTTATCTTAAAAGGAGGCGAGACTACTCCATTTGCTTTTACCTGCGCCGTAGGACTTTTTATACATGCTTGCAATCCATCCAACCATCCTCTCTCCTAGTTTTTATATGTCGCAAAACTGAGAACATAAACTCCCACCCCACCCGATCAAAAGCCTTTTCTGCATTGGTCCCAAGGAAAACGCAAGGAGTTCTGGACGAGTTTGTTGGAATAAAACCTGCTTGGTCTTGATGAATCAGGGAGGAAGTTGTTGTTGTAATCTAAGAGCCAGTATCTTGCTAAATATCTTTAAATCCATATTTAGCAGTGATATTGGCCTATAGCTACCGCATTGCTTCAAATATTTACTCTCTTTTGGGATCACTGCTATAATGGCCTTCACTGTTTCAGAATGGAAGAATGATTTATCCCCCATTTCGTTAAACATTTTAACCATAAAAGGTATCAATTCCGGACTAAGTGACTTATAATACTGGGCCGTAAAGCCGTCTGGGCCTAGTGCTTTCCCATGTTTCATAACATTTATTGCATTTTTTACTTCTTCTGCTGTTATTGGTGATTCCAGCTCCTCACTAACTGCTATTGGCAGACACGGCATCCCACTTAATTTTAAATATTTGTCCATTTCTGCACGGTCTGGTACCCCCAAATCTAAATTATAGAGTGAGGAGTAGAAATCACCAAAAGTTCTGCAATTTGACCTGGCATTTGGACCTCTGTTCCATCTTTTTTCTTAATTAAGGTATATATGTCCATCCTTGTATTTCCCGCAATGCTCTAGCTAACTGTCTGCCACATTTGTTCCCTGATTCGTAACTGCATTTACGGCCTATCTGCAATGCCATTTTTGCTCTATATTGTAGTAGTCCTATCACTTGAGTCCTTATTTTGAATAATTCTTGTTCTACTGCAGATGTCTGAGCATGCTTCTGTCTTGCCTCTAGGATCTGAATCTTTGCTAATATTCTGTTAATTTAGCCTCCCTGGCTTTCTTAATCTTGACCCATGCTAATCAGTATTCCTCGTATTACGGCTTTGTGTGTTTCCCCAATTGTCCCATAGTACTTTCTGATTGTCAATTCTTTCTGAACCTCCTCCAGAACCACTGGGTCCTGAAGGAGACGCTCATTAAAGCGGGAGTTCACACCATTTAAAAAAAAAAAAAAATCTCCCCTTAGCTTCCTGCTCGTTCGGTCTAGGGGAATCGGCTATTATGTTAAAATATGTGCAGTACTTACCCCGTTTTCGAGCTGCATCTTCTTCCGTCGCTTCCGGGTATGGTCTTCGGAGCGGGCGTTCCTTCTTGATTGACATCTTCCGAGAGGCTTCCGACGGTCGCATCCATCGCGTCACTCGTAGCCGAAAGAAGCCGAACGTCGGGGCGGCTCTATACTCGCCCTGCGCAACCGACGTTCGGCTTCTTTCCGAAAATCGTGACGCGATGGATGCGACCGTCGGAAGCCTCTCGGAAACCTGTCAATCAAGAAGGAACGCCCATTCCCGAAGCCCATACCCGAAGCGACGAGAGGATGCGTCTCGTAAACGGGTAAGTACTGCACATATTTTAAAATAAATAGCCGATTCCCCTAGTAATAACGAGCAGAAGCTAAGGGGAGAAAGTGCCCTCTAAGGGTGAACCCCCGCTTTAAGTTTCCAAGTTATTGCAGTTGAATGTTTTCCCTCTGCTGGTTTGTATTTAAAAAAAAATGGTGCATGATCAGACCAAGTTATTATACCAATTGAGGTTTCTTGAACTGAGTGTAGTTGTTTATGTGGAATTATAAAGATGTCAATTTGTGAATAGGACCTATGGGAATTGGAGAAGCAGGAAAAGTATTTTTCCTTAGGATGTAGTAATCTCCATATATCTACTACCTTTGCTTCTAACATTGCCTTTGAAATCCCCTTTCTTACTTTGGGTGATACGGATGATGTCCCCACAGAGGAGTCCTCACTAGGTAACTAGGTATTAATGGGACATTCGCATCCCCCCCCCCCCAAGATTAACTGCCCCTCTGAGAACTCCATAAGTATACCCAACATTTTTTTTTTAAATGTATCTTGTTGAACATTCGGGGCATAATAAGTTGCAAATGTCATTATAACCCCTCCAATTGTTCCTTTAATTAACAAATATCTTCCTGCTGCGTCTGTCAGAGCATCCCTATATTCCCACGCTACTCTATTAGATATCATGATAGATACACCTTTGGTCTTGGCCTCTGAATTAGTTGCATGGTACACCATTGAATAGTCTCCACTCCTGAGTAGTTTTCTTTAAATTGAGTTTCTTGAATAAAGGCGATGTCAACCTGATATCTCCTAAGATCCTGTGCTAACATTCGACGCTTGTCGGGGATGTTTAGTCCCCTAACATTAAATGACATAATCTTTAGGGTTTCCATTGTCTCTTACCTACTTAGCACCGTTAAAGACTAGTCAAAACTTAAATGGAAGACCGAGGGGACCACACAGTCTGAGGAAGGGCGAAAGGGGACGAGGGACTTCAAGGAGAGAGAGCGAGAGAAGAAAAAAAAAAACACAAAAAAAAAAGGAAAAACAACCTCACACTTGCACTCCAAAATCCAACCCACCCTCCCACCCACTTTATCTAAAGACTCTACAGCCAATCTCTGTTTGGCCGCAAGAGCCTGTAAAGCTTCCTTGCTTATACCCTCAATTCCCAATCTATGATTCTTGAGTATTGGCCTATTGGGGCACCTAGGTTGAGCACAGCTGCTCCAGGCCGAGCACTCCATCCACTTCCCACCTATTTATTTATAAATATTTGGTAGCTTTTTCTCTTTTGTCCCTGAAATAAAAAATAGTTGTCAGTATTTTCAAAGGTTGCTTGCTTCGCACCCTTTGATCCAGGCCTTTATACAAGGGGTAACACGTACAAGTCCGCCAGTTATGTCTCCCTTGTGCTCGGGGATTGAGTCTGGTTTGTCGCTTACAGGGTCAGCACCTTGGGCCGATGCACCATATTTCCCTTCATCCTTCTAACAAGGGAATTGGTGTTCTTGGTTGCGGTAGCCTCCACAAGAGCATTTCAGTTGTGGCAACTTTCTTTGTATAGAGCCATACTTAATTATTCTTAGGGATAGGGTGATGTTAAATCCTCACCCAGCCTTATTTCCTAGAAGGATCTAGTTTTCATTTGAATCAAGATATTCTTGCCTACCTTTTTTCCAGAACCTTGTTCCGCGGAAGGAAACGTTTTTGCTTTTCTCTCAATATAGATGAGAGCAGTTAAAGATCTATCTAAAGGTTTCAGATATAAGAAACTGACGTTTTTGTTGTGCTCCCAGAAAAACCCTGGAAATGGGCAGGCAGTGTTCAGATCAGCTATTAAAATGGTTACACTCTCTCGTTAGAGTAAGAAAAGTCAAGGCCTATCTGAAGCGCTGCTCGGATACGGAAAACTGATGTTATTGCTCTACCAGGAGGCCCCAGGAAAGGGCAGGCAGCGTCTAAATCAGGAGGCCCCAGGAAAGGGCAGGCAGCGTCTAAATCAACTGTTTTCAATGTTGATTCATCAGGTTATTATTCAGGCTTGTGGTTTAATGAGAGGGTTTCCCCCTGTTTCTTTTAGAGTGGACCCTACCAGGATAGTAAGTGCTTCATGCGTGGTGCATTACCAAGCCTTTGACTCAGATTTGCAAGGCCGTAACTTGGTCATCGGTGCTTTTGTTCACAAATTTCTATCAGGTGAATGTAAGATGGCAAGAGGGTGCCGCTTTTTGGCGCAGTATGCTGCAGGCAGCAGTATAGGTCCTCACGTCTGATGGCGGTCCTCTTCTAAGAACACCAATATACTCTCAAAGGATCACTTCTCAAATTAATTTAAAATGCTCTGTTAATATTATCAATAATCATTTGCCAGTAACGGAACAGTTTCATCTATGAAGTTGTATGGGTGTTCTATACGATCTGTGGATCACAAACAGCTGGGACAGCCTCTTTGTAGGTGAAAGGGAGACCATTTGAGCCTGTCCCTGCATCGCCTGCCATGTCATCACCATCTATGTCTTCAATGTTTTTTTCCCAACCTTTCCTACCAGGCATTTGAATGTAAGCCAGGGATTTGTCCAGCATCATCCTGTAGTGGGATGAAAAAAAGGCCCTTAGTATCCTCTACATTAGCCAAGTAATCAATAAATTGGGGGGAAATTAATCCCATTTTTTTTTTTGGCTTGTATTGATGGAGCGTGTCGGAGGTATTGGAAAAATCTGCGATGAGAAATATCAAATCCCCCTTTCAAAATCTGGAAAGATCTAAATTGGCCTTGTGCAAATAGCTGGTGTAAAAATCGTACCATATAGGAGAAAAGGAGGAAACCCCACGATGGCCTATTATGTGTTAAGTGGTTTTCCACCCCAATTTCAGAGAAGAGTATTTTGATGGATCTCTAAACCCACCCATTTCCCACTGAGCCAGGAGATGACATTTTGGGTCATGGGCAAGTAAAATGGCTTGATTCGGGTCATATGGTCTTGGAGTTCCTCACCCTGCTAGGTGTTGTAATTGTGCAACAAGGAAATATAATTTCGTACGAGGTACTGCTAAGCCCCCGCCATCTTTCAGTAATTGTAAAATGAATAAGTGGATTCTGGGGTTTCTACCCTTCCATGTAAAAATGCGTAAAAGAGAATCAATGCTTTTAAACCAACTATTGGTGATTCACACCGGACAAATATGTAAAATCTTCAACAGTTGTGGGACCCAGATCTTTTTAACCACTTCGTTACCAGGCCTATTTTGGCACTTTTCTCCTTTATGTAAAAATCACAATTTTTTTGCTAGAAAATTAATCAGAACCCCCAAACATTATATATTTTTTTTAGCAGACACCCTAGGGAATAAAATGGCGGTCATTGCAACTTTTTTTCTCGCACGGTATTTGCGCAATAATTTTTCAACCGCCTTTTTTTAGGGAAAAAAAACTGTTTCATGAATTAAAAAATAACAAAACAGTAAAGTTAGCCCATTTTTTTTGTACAATGTGAAAGACTATGTTGCGCCGAGTAAATAGATACCTAACATGTCGAGCTTTAAAATTGCGCACACTCATGGAATGGCGCCAAACTTCGGTACTTAAAAATCTCCATAGGCGACGCTTAAATTTTTTTTACAGGTTACTATTTTTGAGTTACAGAGGAGGTCTAGTGCTAGAATTGTTGCACACGCTCTAACGCACGCGATGATACCTCGCATGTGGGGTTTGAACGGTGTTAACATATGTGGGCGGGACTTGCATGCGCGTTCGTTTCTGCACGCGAGCGACCGGGACAGGGGCGTTTTAAATTTTTTTTTTTTTACTTCATTTCTTTATTTTTACACTTTTTTTTACCTTTTTTTTTTATCACTTTTATTCCTATTACAAGGAATGTACACATGCCTTGTAATAGGAATCGCTGTGACAGGTCCTCTTTATGGAGAGATGTGGGGTCAATAAGACCCCACATCTCTCCTACAGGCTTACAAGCATGAAATCGTTGAAAAAAAATCACTGATTACATGCCGACAGCCGCGATAGCGGCTTTGTTTACTTCCGGTACCGGGGCGTGACGTCATAACGTCGCGCCCGTCCTCCGACGGTCATAGAGATGACTGTGACCGTCTGGTCACCAGTCATCTCAATGGTTCACCAACGAGCGCCGGCCGATTCGCTCTCCTCATTCAGATATCACTGCACAAAGTCGAGGACGTCCTACGGGTCTCAAGTGGTTAATGAGGTTTGTATGGCTCACCACAGACAGGCTTTAATTTTTTATTTCAAACCTAGTCAAAAGGGGCTGTAGATTATATTTTAAATCTTCTTCCTT
Source organism: Rana temporaria (assembly GCF_905171775.1). Classification (NCBI taxonomy): domain Eukaryota; kingdom Metazoa; phylum Chordata; class Amphibia; order Anura; family Ranidae; genus Rana; species Rana temporaria. Next base: position 374,060,323 of record NC_053489.1, read on the forward strand.
GGGGTGAAACCAAACCAAAGAAACGTGTCTCTCCTTTCGCCACCACGCGCAGTTTGGAGTTTGGCCGGGTACTGCATCACATTTGTACTTCCACTGAAAAGTCCGGGAAGAAAGATACTTTGAAACTTAATTTCAACCGATCCTTTTGTGCGAGCCATGGAGAGAATTTTGTCATGGTCTAGAAGTTTGAGGATCAACAGACGAGGATGGTTGTCGGACAGAAGGGGGACGGGCTGGAATGCAATGTTCCCTTTCTGCTGCAAAGAAGGGCGTGAAATTGTGTTTGTCAAATGTATCTAGCAGTAATTTTTCAAGAAAGGCGACTGGAACTCTTTCTAAAATGCGTTCTGGCAATCTCAGGATGTGAACATTATTTCTGCGTAAGTGATTTTCAATTTCATTAGTACGAGTAGCATAGGTTTGAACAGCGATGTTAGCTTTAATATTGTGTTTGGCAGGGGCTATTTTGTCTTTCAAAGAGCTCATTCTTCCTTCAACTGCCGTAGTGCACTCCCACACATTCTGCATGTCATAACGGATAAGCCCCACCTCCTCACGCAATTGCTGAAATTGGTTAGTAGGTGTAGTCAAAGCAGTGTTGCCGCATTGTACAGCTTGTAGTACATCTTTTAAGAGCTCAGGAGAAGAATCCTTTAATAAAGCTCGAGTGTGCTCAGCCCAGTCTCCCTCCTACTCCACTGACAGCATTTTCTTTCTCGTACATCACGGGACACAGAGCGGCATATTCATTACTATGTGGGTTATATGGAGTACCTTCAGGTGATGGACACTGGCAATCTCAAACAGGAAGTGCCCCTCCCTATATAACCCCCTCCCATAGGAGGAGTACCTCAGTTTTTTCGCCAGTGTCTTAGGTGTTGGTCATGGAATAGCTTTGCCTCCACATCCTTGGGATCAAGGCGGGCTATCCGGATCTGTCCAAAGGCCTCAGAGCTAAAGTGGACAGTACCCGGGCCCCAAACCGTGGGGTTTTGCCCATAATGCTTCTCTTTTTAGAGAGCTGGACCCTGGGCCCAGGACTTAGAACCTTTTTGGTACCTAAGGTAACCTGTTTGCCAGGGTGCTATATGGGCCCAGGACAGTGGGTTCCTTCTAGGACCCCAGGGCCTGAAGGTCTAGTACGCCACCCACGGAGATGGGGGAAGATTGGACCTCTTGCTGTGCAAAGTCCTGCGGCATGGAGCAGGTAAGAAAGGGGGGGGCCTGCGGGACTTGGTTTGTCGGCAGGCTCTCTAGGGGGGATCTTTGGGGGATGTGCCTGAGTATGCTCTTGCATTGGCAGTTTGGGGCCACTATGTCTATCAAAGAGACAGGATGGTCTAGGTTGGGCTCCCATGTGTGATCTCCCTAAGTATGTGTTGCACTGTAATTATCTGCTGGGCGCTAGGTTGGGAAAGGAGCTGTGTGTTTGGCCATGCTTTCCCAGGACTGGGGGGTCAGTGACTCACCTGAGACCTTACCTGTCTGGGTGCCGTGCGGTGCTCGTCCTCCAGCATGTCAGGAACGCTTCGGCGTGGCCCCCATCCTCCGCAACACGGGCACGCGCGCGGGTGCACGCCCTGTAATATAGGCGCAGGGTGATGATTCGCGCCGTTGTGGAGGAAGGGGGGCGGGACGTCTAGTCTCATAAAAGGAAGGGGCGGCCCTTCCTCTATGCTGTGTAGCTCAGTTGCTTTCTGAGCTTGAAGGAGGAGGACACAGAGCGGCTGCAGGGCGGCTGAGGGCACCCAGTGGCGCAAGGAAGTATTGCAGTTCTGGTAAACAGAACTAGCTGTGTGGTTGCTAGCCTAAAAAATTCCTTATACAGCAGATGGATACTTGCAATTTTTTGAGGGAAGACAGCATGTTTTCATAAAAATAGGAAATATACTGGTCTTCCCATTTTGGTTTTGGACGTTAGTTGTTACTACCGTTCCCTAAACCGTACCATTCTTTCTCCTAGCTACAACAATCAAAAGTTGTAAGCAGGGGTACCTCGGTATTGTACCATGGCTTCCAAGGGTTCAGGATCAGGGGGTACAAAAGAAAGGGGCTCCCCCTCAGATTCTGACGGTTCAGGTCGGCCTATGCCGGTACTCTCCCCACAGGTTAATGCACCAGTGGCGCCTTGGTTGAGCCATTGGGGAGATCTGGTGCTGAGGCTGCATCAGATCCACCCAACCCTGTGTTTATCACAGAGAGGATGCTAGCCATCTCCTTGGAGGGGCTAGAGAAAAGATTGGCGGCTATGATAGCCAAATCTACACTGGGTAAAAAGCGGACTAGGTCTCCGTCGCCTGAGTGTGGACCCTCAGATGCTGAGGTTCTCTCCCCGGGGGGATTTGAGTTGCAGGAGGATCATTTGGACCGGGACCAAATAGGTTCAGAGGTTGAGGATTCGGCTAATGAAGAGCCTTGCTCAGCCTCCCAAGCGGAAAGCTTCTGGGTTCAATCCCTGACAGACATGGTCCACTTGGCGTTTAAATTGCCCTTGCCGGAACCTCAGGGTTCGGCCGTATCATCTTTAGGCTCTTTGAAAACGCCTCGGAGTAGCGCCATTTTTCCAGTCCATCCTCTTTTAGAGGAATTAATCTTCCAGGATTGGGCACGACCAGACAATCTTTTTACCACCTAAAAGATTTTCCGTCGTCTACCCTATGGAAGAAAAATTTGCCAAAAAGTGGGCACTCCCAGCGGTGGATGCCGCCATCTCCTGTGTAAATAAGTCCTTGACTTGCCCGGTGGAAAACATACAAGTGTTTAAAGAACCGGTTGATAAGCGTTTGGAAACACTTTTAAAAGCATCCTTTATTACGGCAGGTGCAGTAATACAGCCAGCGGTGGCTGCTATTGGCGTTAAGAGACAAGACAAGACAAATGCTTAAAGTTATTCCGGCCCAGCAGGCGGAAGAATTATCTGATATTCCTAGAGCTATGTGCTTCGCGGTGGATGCTATAAAGGACTCCATCCAGCAGGCGTCCGGTCTTCCGTGGCCACAGGCTACAAATTAGAATTTCTAAGAATTCCTCCACCTCATTATCAGGAGTCGAGAGTGCCAAACGAGCCAACAAAGAAGGCCGCCTTAATGGCGGCATTAAATCATTTGCTTTACCAAGGCGTGATAGTAGACGTACTAGGGCTAGGGTTCAACTCCAATCTGTTCATCATCCCAAAGCCCAACGGCGATGTCAGGCCAATCTTGGACTTAAAGGGATTAAATGCGTACTTAAAAGTACGCTCATTCCGGATGGAATCCGTGCGATCGGCAGCCGCCGCACTCCAGAAAGACGACTTTCTGGCATCCATAGACATAAAAGATGCTTACCTTCATGTGCCAATTTTCAGCCACATCAAAGGTTTCTACGCTTCACGGTGGCTCGGCGTCATTTTCAATTTGTGGCACTCCCTTTCGGGTTGGCTACGGCTCCTCGAGTATTCACGAAGGTCCTAGCTCCAATTCTAGCCAATCTAAGAATCCAAGGGGTCACGGTCCTAGCATACCTGGACGACCTCCTAGTCATAGATCACTCGTCTCCTTGCCTGGAACGAGCAGTGGCTCTCACGGTTCGGTACCTAGAAAGGTTCGGCTGGGTCCTAAACCGAGAAAAATCAGCTTTCCAACCCACAAAGAGGTTGGAATATCTCGGCATGTCATTAGACACGGAACAGCAAAAGGTGTTCCTGCCTCGAGTAAAGGTCGAGGCCATCAAAGAATTGATACATCTGGTTCTAAGCAAAAGAGAACCAACGATTCGCCTATGCATGCGATTACTAGGCAAGCTAGTGGCCACTTTCGAGGCGGTGCCATACGCTCAAAGCCACACTCGCGTCCTGCAGGCAGCCATTCTGTCAGCATGGAGCAAAAGGCCACAGGCCTTGGAATTTCCTTTGCCACTCTCATCAAGAGTCCGGCAAAGTCTGTGTTGGTGGTTAGACCCTCAGAATCTACTGAAGGGAAAATCTTTCAGCCCCGTGACCTGGAAGATAGTGACCACAGATGCCAGCCTGAAGGGCTGGGGAGCGATCTTGGATGGTTGCACTCGCCAAGGTACTTGGGCACAGGCGGAGAGGCAGTTGCCCATCAATATCTTGGAGCTCAGAGCTGCTCGGCTAGCCCTCAAGGCTTGGACATCCTAATTGCAGGGGTTCCCGGTGAGGATACAATCAGACAATGCCACGGCTGTGGCATATATATCACCAAGGGGGAACCAAGAGTCAAGCAGCTCAGAGACAAGTGAGCTTGATTTTCCTATGGGCAGAGAATCATGTGCCCTGCATATCGGCAATATTCATTCCCGGGGTGGACAGCCTGCAGGCGGACTTCTTGAGTCGTCAGACTCTGTCGCCAGGGAATGGTCCTCTGCATCCGCAAATATTTCAGATAATTTGCCAGAGGTGGGGAGTGCCGGACGTGGATATCATGGCATCAAGGTTCAACAAGAAGCTAGACATGTTCATGTCCCGGACACGGTACCCTATGGCCTGCGGAACCGATGCGTTGGTTTGCCCTTGGCATCAGTTCAATCTTCTATATGCCTTCCCCCCGCTACAGTTACTACCCCGCCTGTTACGCAGGATCAGGGTGGAGCACAAGCCAGTCATCCTGGTAGCTCCAGCATGGCCCAGAAGGGCATGGTACTCACTAATCCTAAAGATGGCAGTGGGAGACCCTTGGACGCTTCCTCTACGACCAGACCTACTCTCACAAGGCCCGATCCTCCACCCTGCATTACGGCGTCTAAATTTGACGGCCTGGCGGCTGAATCCCTGATTCTTAGGGGTAGAGGTCTGTCTAGACAAGTAATCTCTACCCTGATTAAGGCTAGAAAGCCAGTCTCCAGAGTAATTTATTACAGGGTTTGGAGGGCCTATGTAGGCTGGTGTGAGTCCAAGAAATGGCTTTCCCGCAAGTATACCATTGATAGAGTATTAAGTTTTCTCCAGCTAGGAGTGGATAAAGGCCTGGCATTAAGCACAATCAAAGGTCAAATTTCAGCTTTGTCAGTGTGGTTTCAGAGGCCGCTGGCCACCCACTCGCTGGTTAAGACCTTCATTCAGGGGGTCTTGCGTATTAATCCTCCGGTTAAGTCACCACTTTGCCGTGGGACTTGAATCTTGTTCTGTCAACTCTACAGAAACAACCTTTTGAGCCGTTGGCTGAAGTTCCTTTGGTTTTACTAACAAGGAAGTTGGTATTTCTGGTCGCCATAGTTTCCGCCAGAAGAGTGTCAGAATTGGCAGCCTTATCTTGTAAGGAGCCATATCTTATTCTGCATAAGGACAGGGTGGTTCTCCGTCCTCATCCTTCCTTTTTACCAAAGGTTATATCCAGTTTTCACCTGAACCAGGATTTGGTATTACCATCCTTCTTTCCGAAGCCCACTTCCAGAAAGGAAGGGTTGCTGCATACCTTGGATATTGTCAGGGCCATGAAGGCCTATCTTAAAGCTACAGAGAAGATTCGGAAAACAGATGTGTTGTTCATTTTGCCAGAGGGGCCCAAGAAAGGGCAGGCAGCTGCAAAATCCACAATCTCAAGGTGGATTAAACAGTTAATTTCTCAGGCCTACGGCTTGAAGAGGTTGCCTCCTCCTTTGTCAGTAAAGGCTCATTCTACCAGGGGCCATGGGCGCCTCCTGGGGCAGCACACCATCAGATCTCTATGGCTCAAGTATGCAAGGCGGCAACCTGGTCTTCAGTCCACACGTTTACAAAATGTTACCAGTTGGACGTAAGAAGGAATACAGATACAGCCTTTGGGCAGGCAGTGCTGCGGGCTGCGATTTAAGACCCTCAGAATCGGGGGCACCCTTGAGTTAAAATTTAAATTCAAATTCAATTTTTCTCGACGAAGTTGAATTTATTATTATTTGAGAGTATCTCTGAATTAAATCCTTGTGTCTTGGGAAGATGTCTCCCTCCCCTCAGTAAAGCATTGCTTTGGGACATCCCACATAGTAATGAATATGCCGCTCTGTGTCCCGTGATGTACGAGAAAGAAAAAGGGATTTTTTAATACAGCTTACCTGTAAAATCCTTTTCTTGGAGTACATCACGGGACACAGAGCTCCCACCCCTCTTATGGAAACATTTTGGGAGGCATACTGCTTGCTACAAAACTGAGGTACTCCTCCTATGGGAGGGGGTTATATAGGGAGGGGCACTTCCTGTTTGAGATTGCCAGTGTCCATCACCTGAAGGTACTCCATATAACCCACATAGTAATGAATATGCCGCTCTGTGTCCCGTGATGTACTCCAAGAAAAGGATTTTACAGGTAAGCTGTATTAAAAATCCCTTTTTCCCCTCCTCTCCCCCTGCAGTTCTCCAGCCAACACATGGACGTACTTTTACAGTTTCGCAGGTACATCTCTACTCTCGTGGTTTGTTAAGGGGGGGCGTGAGTGGACCGGCACAATCTTTGGCGTCCCATGCCCCAACCTCTCCTTTATTCTTTTGTGTCATTGATCTGTTGACTGGGCAGTGGAGCAGTGTGGACCGAAGGGTGTTCTGACCCTACAGCTAGATGAGGGGAGAGGTACTGCCCTCTGAGGATGTCTCTGGAGCAGATAATAGACAGATGTCCGGCAGGTCCCAGGCTAGCGCCCGCTCACATCTGCAGCTTGGATAAGCCCCAGTGTTGTCAGTTTTTAATTGGAAAGCAGAGGGACTGGCAGGAACACCAGGAATTTTACACAAAGGAAGCATACAATAAGGAGTTTTCTCATACAATTTCATGGTACAACAGACCCATATCAGGAATATGAATTGTTGGGGTAACAAACACTTTAAGGAAGTAGTGGGAATCTGTTACAAAGAAAGATACCTGTAGCACACAGCTCCGATGGATGCAGTGATTTTCTAATAATGCGATTTACTTGTTCTGGAACAATAAGGCAGGTGTTAGGTACTGAGTCACTGTCCCCCGCATGCTATTAATTAGGAATGGCTGTTTCCATCTTTTTAAAAATGAAAGTAAGTGTCTAACTGTGAAATCTAATTTTTCTCCTCTGTACTTTTCAGGCTTCGAGAGAGGCACCAGGATATTCTGCGACAAAAACTGTTCAAGCTCAAGCAAGAACAGGGTGTTGAAAGCGAGCCTTTGTTCCCTATTGTAAAGCAAGAGCCATGTTCTCCATGTGAAAGGTTAATTTTAAATTTGTCTTCTGTGCTGTGTAATTGTGTTCTGTTTTAAAAAATTCCATAATCTAGACACTAGACTGTCTAGTCATCTGATTTATCTGCAAGTAAATACATACAAGTAAATACATCATTATTAAGCTGCAAATCTGATATTCAGTAACCATTCAGTGCAGGTTAATCTTCCAGGTGCATGTATTTTAAATGACCGTTATTTACCATAAGTGAATATTTGGCAAAGGTCATATTGTCTGCTTTATAAGTATGCCCCCAATCTTAAAATTTTAAACAGACTTCACCGTATACTTCATGACAGCGCACCTCGTTTTCCTCAGTGTTGTCTACTGCTCTCTTCCAGTGAACTAATCTAAACTTGCTATAGCCTATTATTAACATTATTGTTATACAGGTCAGTACAATTACAATATAGTTCAATACATAAGGAATAGGAGGGCCCTGCTCATGGAGCCTACAATGTAAAGGGAGGGGGGATGGTACAAAAGGTAATGGCTGCAGGTGATGCTCTGATGGAGGTGACTCAAATACAGTCCTGAGGTGGGGTAGTGTTCCCTGAATAAATACATTTTTAACCTCCCTGGCGGTATTCCCGAGTGTGGTTTGGTGTGAAAATTCAGTACCATTAGTGGTAACCCCGAGCCACACTCAGGACTGGATCCTGGAAGAGGTTACTTGCCTTGTCCCTGGGATCCCGCAATGTACTCCCGCTGTCGGATCTTCTGCTCGAGGCACTGTGTCCTGGCTTCCATTTCCTTCGAGCGTCACGATGCAGGGGGTGGAACCAGCGGCAAATTCAAAATGTATACAGCACAACACACTGATACAATGTAATCCTATTGGATTGCATTACTAAATAAAATTGACCTTAATAGACAGATGTACCCCCCCCCCCCCCCAGTGCTTTCTCCAGTACCCTTGCCTGCAGTTTTACTGTACTTTCTGTCTGTAAACTGCAGAACGACCATGGCATCAAAAAAGCGTGCCTCTACCTCAAAAGCGGTATATGATTTGCTGGAAAACAGCGGCGGCAATGCAGAATCACTTGCAGAATTGAGTGATGGCGATTTGTGGGGAAGTTTGTCATCGGAGACGGAAAGCTATTTCAGAGATGATCCTGCGACTGTGCCCAGTGATCTGCGGACTTGGTGCTCGATTGACTCCAGTACGGAGCGCCCCCAAGATTCCCGTTTACTGGAGCACCTAGTATCAAAGTGGAGGTTGAAGATGACAACCCCTCGTCATACCCCCAACTCTTTTTGACTGATGAGGTTATTGAAAAAATTGTTACAGAGAAAAATCGGTACCAGGAGCAACGTGCTGCTGAGCATCAGAGATTTTCAAGAAGCAGAAAGTGAGAACTAGTGACCAAAGAGGACATCTGGAAGTTTCTGGGCCTAATAATTCTTCAGGGAGTGGTGGGGAAACCCCTGCAGAAGTGGTATTGGACAACCAAAAAATTACTAGCCACTCCTTTTTTTGGCACAGTCATGTCGGAGTACAAATTTTCTCTGATAATGAAATATTTGCACTTTGAAAATAATAAAGAAATTGATGAGACTATGCATCCAGCACCAAAACTCAAAAAGATTTGGGAGGTATATCAAATTATTCAGAAATTTTTCCAGAAGACTTATGTACCAGATAGATACATCAGTATCAACAAAAGTCTAATGGCCTACAAAGGAAGACTCGGCTAGATATAGTATATAGCATCAAAGAGCACGATTTGGCATAAAATCATTCATGCTATGTGAATCGAGCACAGATTATATATGGTGTTCGGTCCTATAAACCGGGAAAGGAATAAAATTCAACGAACGATTCAGTAATTATGGGTTGGCAACTGCTTCAGTTCTTACTTTGAGCCATTGCTGAATCAAGGCTAAGGTTAACATTGCCTTAAATTTTTACACTTCTCCAGAACTCTGAGTTTCCTGAGTCTCCTGTTCTCCAAACCCACCTGCAGCCTACAGATTCGCCATAACCTGCCCTTAACCCCCTCAATCACGAGACAATCCACACAGGTGTTGAGGGTTAAACACGCAGTGCATAAACTGTTTATTAGATACAAGCCATACACTTTTACACACAGTTAGGGACATCTCCTTAGCTTTGTCATAGAGGGGAGGGAGTAGGGGACAAGGAACAACCAAGAGGGGAGGGAGTAGGGGACATGGAACAACCAATTGGAATTGAACACTTGTACATTGAAACAGACTACAGTTAAACATAAAGGATTATGGTAAGCAGGGTGCCCCTCAATACACATCTCCTGCATAGAGACTTCTCCAGACCAATGTCTGTGCCATGAACGAACACAATTAAACACAGCAACAAGCGGGGGGATGGGGAAGAAGGGATGTAGCATTACATTACCTCAATGCCAGCTTGTCCCCAAGTCTCTCAGTCTCTTCTGGGCCAAATTCTTTGGGTAGGAGGCCAAACCACAGCCCCCTCCAAAACGCACAGTGACAGTGGCTTCTGTAACATTTCTCCCCTTTTAAAAACGGACTAACCAGGTTCCTGACCCTCAACTGGTCTGGACCTGTGTTTAGTCACAAGCTACCACCCCAGGCAAACAGGAAAAGGAAAAGTATGACTCTGGAGCTGGGGAGCAAAACCGCACATACGGTCTCCCGTGAAAAAAACAGCTGCTGCAGAGTGGGAACAGCTGTCCGAACTCCCCTGATCCTGGGCTGGGTTGCAGGTATTGGGGGTAGCTGAATAATCCTCTGCCCCGATGCCAGCGCTTCAGCTGGTAGGGAACGTAGGCTGGTAGTGCTATGCAGTTGGGGAGGAAAATGTACTTGCTTTTCTCCTGGTGTAGTTACCAGCCGCTTGGGAGGTATCTTGCAGGGACTATCTCGCGGACTCTCCATCTCTTTTTCTGATGCTGGGCAGAAGCCAACAGCACTCTGCCCCGTAGCCTCTGTGTCTCTCTCTCCGTCTCTCTCTCTCTGTCTTTCTCTCTCTGTTTTTCTCTCCCTCTCTTTCTCTCTTCATCTGTCTTCCTCTTTGTCTGTCTGTCTCTCTCTCTCCTGTGTCTGTCTGTGTCTCTCTCTCTCTCTCTCTCTCTCTCTCTGTCTCTCTCCTTCTGTCTCTCTCTGTGTGTGTCTCTCGCTCTGTGTCTCTCTCTCCCTCTCTGTGTGTCTCCCTCTCTCCCCCTCTGTGTGTGTGTGACTCTCTCACACACACTCTCTCTCTCTCTCTCTCTCTCTCTCTCTCTCTCTCTCTCTCTCTCTCTCTCTCCCTCCCTCTGTGTCTCTCTTCCTCCCTCCCCTCTTTCTCCCCCTGTCTCTCTCCACCTGTGTGTCTCTCTCCACCTGTGTGTGTCTCTCTCTCTCTCTCTCTCTCTCTCTCTCTCTCTCTCTCAAATTCAAATGAGCTTTATTGGCAGGACCAAATACATGTTCGCATTGCCAAAGCAGTTGAGTTTGTATAGGAAAAGGGGAAGGGGGTAATATAACGGGGAATGGACATAAGTCTGTGAAAGGATTAGGTCCTCAGTTTCTCATGTTCCTCTCAGTCTCTGACACGCTGTCACATATTGGGCAGCTATCTTCACCATTGGCTCCTCTTCTCCTAGTAGAAATTGGAGTTTCCTCTTCTCTTCTGTAGAATTAAAGTCTGGGATGAGAGCGGAGAGTCTCTTGAAGTGAGTGTCCCTCACTGATGAGTACTTGGGGCAATGTAGCAGGAAGTGTTCCTCATCCTCCGGGACCCCCTGGTCACATTGCTGGCACAGTCTACTCTCCCTGGGCTTGTAGGTCTGTCTGTGCCATTCTAATTCCTTTTCCAGGCTGTGGGCGCTCAGTCTGTACAGGCTCATTGTCTGTCTTTGGGGTCTTGTAGCACCTCCAGGTACGGGCCAGTTTGTAGTCTCTCTGCAGTAACTGGTAAATCGTTATTTTTTTGGAGTTTGTTATTTCGTATCTCCATTCTCCAACATGTTTTTCTTTGGAGTTATTTTTTATTTGAGATTTTGTCAGGCCGCATTGTTAAGAGTTTGGGTAGACAAGGTGTTTGATGAGTTGTTTCAGGCCACACGGCTTGGGACTGGTTCTTACTGTCCAGTAAGAACCTTACTGTCCATAAATGGTGGTATGAGTTGGGACTGCTGTTTTGTAGGTGATCCCAGTATGATGGCGCCCTCTTCTGTACTGTGAGAAGTGAGGGAAATCTACCTAACTCGGGCCGGCAAGCACTGTTGGAGGTGCTCCGATGGACTTGGAGGAGGTGCTTGCAGAATTTCCAGATGGAATATTTCTGTTGGGCTGGGGTCCCATTTGGATTGGTCTGGGTAGGTGACAGGACCCCAAACTTCACTGCCATAAAGAAGAATTGGGGCGATGACGCTATCAAATATTCTGAGCTAGACTCTCACGAGTGGTTTTAGGTGGTACAGCCGCCTCCTGATGGCATAGTAGGCTCTTCATGCCTTGTCTTTTAGTGCCTCTATGGCTGGCTTGAAACTTCCTGATTGGGTAATGCCGAGGTATGTGTAGCTGTTGGTTTCATCCACAGTGCGGTTGTTTATTGTGAAGGAAGGGCTCTTTGTTTGTTTTGTATTTATTTTTCTTTTGAAACACCATGGTTGGGGCGTGGCTTAGTAATTGCGGAGTGGAGGTGACACATGCTGAGCACGGACCGCACCTCTCCTCTCTATTGCACGCAATCTAAACCTGAAGCGCTGAATAAGGTGGACGTTTGAAGCCCTGAAAATATCTCCCAAACATCCTCCAGACATCCTCCTACGGGTGAATTGATGCTGAAAATTGGTGAGCTAAAGACGAAGGGTGGCTGTGCTAGCGGCGGATGCTGCATGAGAAGCGGGGAGAGATCGCGAGTGTGGAGCCAATACACACCGCTAAACTGCAGAGAAGTGGGGAGAAAAACCGTGAGTGTGGTGTGTGGCTGTGCTAGCGGCTTATGCCGCAGGTGAGAAGCTGGGAAAGACCGCGAGTGCACACTGCTAAGCAATACACACCGCTAAGCTGCTGAGAGAGAGAAGAGGGGTGAGAAGCGTGGAAAAAAAACGCGAGTGTGGAGTCAATACAGTGTCAAGCTGCTAGTAAGAAGCCGGGAGAAACGGCATGTGTGAAGCCTGGATGCCTGGTGATAGATATCCTGGAAGTAGGTGAGCCTACAATAGAAGTGGGATAAGACGGGCTCAGACTGGCTGCAGGTAGTGGTTAAGGACTTCTTAGTTCTTATCTTCCTATCTTTTGTGGGCATATCAGGACATATTTGAACATATCTGAACTGATAGGACTAAGACTCTGGGGGACCGGTCAGTGTTTATTGGGGAGTTTGCTACGGGATGAATGTAGCCAAGATAAAAACGGAAGTGAATCCACAGCAAAAGCAGCAAACAAAGGCACTGCTGGCCCCACTAAAACAGCCTGAGATTAAAGATTACTTTTTACGCACAAGAGCCGCTACAGCAAGGGCTTCGGTTCTTGAGACGAGGGAGACAGAGTAACCGGAGATACCTAGAGCAGCACTTCGAATGAGCCTTACTACATCACAGGCTACGGAGGGGGGAACAAGAGGAGATAAGTAGCTGGGAGTGTAAGATATGGCTGAAAATATCACAGGTGGAATAGACTTAATGGCGATTCTGCAGGCACTACCAACGCGGGATGAGATGGCGATCCTGCAGGCTCTCCCGACAAGGGATGAGATGGAAACACTTGTGACCAGGCCTGAGGAGGGTCATCGGAAGGAACTGCAGTTAATCAGATCTGAAGTGCAGGCCCTCTCAGAAAAAATTTCAATAGAGGGGACACGAGTGGTGAAACTGGAAGACCGGGTAACTAAGTTAGAGGGAGATGGGTAAAAAAGGAGTCCCTATATAGATCAGAGTTCAGCGATATATTTGAAATTTGAAGAGGTTGAAGACAGAAGCCGGAGGTTAAATCTCAGGTTCAGAGGGATATCGGAAGAGAACGAGGGAGGACCTCTACAAAGAGTAGTAAAAATGATATGCCAACAGCTTGGGAGTCGAATCAAAACAGGAACAGAAGCAGATTGAATTTGATCGACTGCACACGGCCCTGGGGCCACGGCCCAGTGACCCGGCAAGACCCAGAGACGTTATAGGTCGTTTTCATCACTATGCCCATAAAGAAATGATTATCGGTAAGGCCTGAGAGGTAAAGATAATTAGATTTTAAGAAATGACAATAAAAATTCTTCCAGACCTTTCATGGGCTACGTTACAACGGAGGGCACAATTACGTCCGCTTCTGGAAAAAAATAAATCCGTAGGTGGAACGTACAGCTGGGGATACCCTATTGCACTTTTTGTGAAGAAAGGGCCATTTTCGTTTTTATTATCGGAACCGTCAGAGCTTCCAGAGTTGTTTAAAGCGGATGTGCCACTAAAAAAAATATTAAAAGCCAGCAGCTACAAATACTGCAGCTGCTGACTTTTAATATAGGACACTTACCTGTCCTGGAGTCCACGGCGTCCGCAGCAGGGTGACGAGTGATCGCTCGTCACCCTGCTGCTCCCCCCTCCATCCACGGTGAGGGAACCAGGAAGTGAAGCTCTCCGGCTTCACTGCCCGGTTCCCTACGGCGCATGCGCGAGTCGCGCTGCGCCCGCCGATTGGCTCCTGCTGTGTGCTGAGAGCCGAGTGTTCCCAGCACACAACGGGGGACAGACGGGATGTCAGAAAAAAAAACATCTTTTGCCCGTGACGTGTGGCCGGAAGTGGGTGCAAATACCTGTCTTTAGACAGGTATCTGCACCCCCCTCCCCCCTGAAAGGTGTCAAATGTGACACCGGAGGGGGGGAGGGTGCCGATCAGCGCGACTTCACTTTAGGGTGGAGATTTAACTTTCTCGGAATTGAAAAGTTTGAAGTACCAGACTGGCTGCAGCCAATAGAAAGACCACATAGAAAGACGGGCCCACAAACGACAAAAGATCGTGAGTCACAACGTAGAACAGCAGAAAATCGGAATGAATCATAGAGACTGGAGTCGGGAAAAACCGTGAGTTAAAAATAAAAATAGAAGGAGAAATTACGGCAGTACAAGATTATGATTATATATGACTGATCTTGGTATTAAAGCTGCCGGCCGGTTGCCTTGCCTTTTTTTTTTTTTTAACTATGGCTATCTCCCCCATACCGCTACCCCACTGATACCCCCTCAGAGGTATCATATATAGGATGTTAAGAGGAGGAGAGGAAGGGGAGACATGGATAGACTATACCTTCTTCAGGTTTTTTTTTTTTTGGTCCCCTTTTTTGGGGGTTAATGGGAAAAGTTATCTCTCATGGATATATTAATGCATAGTTCTGGTTTGAGCTCCCTACCCCCTCCCCCCCCTTTTTTTTGGGGGGGGGGGATTTTGGAAAAGATAGAATACTTATACGTGTGTGGTGTTCCCATAGTGTAATGCTTTGATATGGTTGAAGTACAATATGATATAAAAATATACTATAAGTATGACAGGATTGTATATTAGCAATTAGATTAAGATAGGATATCCTAACCCTTGTAATATATATATATATATATATATATATATATATATATATATATATATATATATATATATATATATATATATATTATATATATATATATATTACAATATATTTTATTTTTTTGGGTGTACTATGGGTTGACACAAGATATAATGAATAAAATGAAGGGGGGGCACTTGATTGTTTGCACCAATGTGGTTATGGAGATTATTTTGGAAAATTGTATTTATTTTTTTGTATGAGGGAGGGAAGAAAGGGGGGTTAAGAATTTAATTAGGGTTGTCCCGATACCACTTTTTTAGGACCGAGTACAAGTACCGATACTTTTTTTTCATGTACTCGCCGATACCGATAACCGATACTTTTTTTTAAAATGCAGCCATGTCTCCCCCTCAAACGCAGCCATGTCTCCCCCCCCAAACGCAGCCATGTCTCCCCCCCCCAAACGCAGCCATGTCTCCCCCCCTCAAACGCAGCCATGTCTCCTCCCCAAACGCAGCCATGTCTCCTCCCCAAACGCAGCCATGTCTCCCCCCCAAACGCAGCCATGTCTCCCCCCCAAACGCAGCCATGTCTCCCCCCCAAACGCAGCCATGTCTCCCCCCCCAAACGCAGCCATGTCTCCCCCCCAAACGCAGCCATGTCTCCCCCCCAAATGCAGCCATGTCTCCCCCCCCCCTCCAAACGCAGCCATGTCTCCCCCCCCTCCAAACGCAGCCATGTCCCCCCCCCCCCCTCCAAACGCAGCCATGTCTCCCCCCCACTCCAAACGCAGCCATGTCTCCCCCCCCAAACGCAGCCATGTCTCCCCCCCCCCCAAACGCAGCCATGTCTCCCCCCCCCCAAACGCGGCCATGTCTCCCCCCCAAACGCGGCCATGTCTCCCCCCCAAACGCGGCCATGTCTCCCCCCCAAACGCGGCCATGTCTCCCCCCCAAACGCGGCCATGTCTCCCCCCAAACGCAGCCATGTCTCCCCCCAAACGCAGCCATGTCTCCCCCCAAACGCAGCCATGTCTCCCCCCCCCAAACGCAGCCATGTCTCCCCCCCCCCAAACGCAGCCATGTCTCCCCCCCTCCAAACGCAGCCATGTCTCCCCCCCCCTCCAAACGCAGCCACATCTCCCCCCCAAACGCAGCCATGTCTCCCCCCCCCCAAACGCAGCCATGTCTCCCCCCCCCAAACGCAGCCATGTCTCCCCCCCCCCCCCAAACGCAGCCATGTCTCCCCCCCCCCCAAACGCAGCCATGTCTCCCCCCAAACGCAGCCATGTCTCCCCCCCTCCAAACGCAGCCATGGCTCCCCCCCAAACGCAGCCATGTCTCCCCCCCCCCCAAACGCAGCCATGTCTCCCCCCCCCCCCCCCAAACGCAGCCATGTCTCCCCCCCCAAACGCAGCCATGTCTCCCCCCCAAACGCAGCCATGTCTCCCCCCAAACGCAGCCATGTCTCCCCCCCCTCCAAACGCAGCCATGGCTCCCCCCCCAAACGCAGCCATGTCTCCCCCCCCCCCAAACGCAGCCATGTCTCCCCCCCCCCCCAAACGCAGCCATGTCTCCCCCCCCCCAAACGCAGCCATGTCTCCCCCCCCCCAAACGCAGCCATGTCTCCCCCCCCAAACGCAGCCATGTCTCCCCCCCCCCCAAACGCAGCCATGTCTCCCCCCCCCCCAAACGCGGCCATGTTTCCCCCCCCAAACGCGGCCATGTTTCCCCCCCCAAACGCGGCCATGTTTCCCCCCCCAAACGCGGCCATGTTTCCCCCCCCAAACGCGGCCATGTCTCCCCCCAAACGCAGCCATGTCTCCCCCCCCCAAACGCTGCCATGTCTCCCCCCCCCAAACGCTGCCATGTCTCCCCCCCCCCCCCCAAACGCAGCCATGTCTCCCCCCCCCCCAAACGCAGCCATGTCTCCCCCCAAAATGCAGCCATGTCTCCCAATATCGGCTTTGTTTAGGTCTCCCCCGCCGTCTAGTTGTTCGGCGCTCAGGGAACATAACAGCTTTCATTTGAATAGCTGTGTGTTCACCGCCGTGCATTGTCAGCCCCTCCCCCTTGTCCGGCACTTTGATAGACAGATCACCGTCCAATCCTGGGACCTGTCTATCAAAGTGCCCAGACAAGGGGGAGGGGCTATGACGATGCGCGGCGGGGAACATACAGCTATTCAAATGAAAGCTGTTATGTTCCCTGAGCGCCGAACAACTAGGCAGCGGCAGCAGTCCTCCTACAGTGGTATGTGTTATACGTACCTGAGGACTGCTCGGCTCTCCGCCCCCTCAGTCTCCTCTCCGACCGCTCCCTGTCCCCACTCAGAGGGGAAAAAAAAAGTATCGGCAAAGCATCGGGAGCATTTGCGCGAGTACAAGTACTCGCGCAAATGCTCAGTATCGATACTAGTATCGATACTAGTATCGGTATCGGGACAACCCTAGAATTAAAAAATTATAAAGGGTAGGGGAGTGGAGGAAATGGGAAGGGGGGATTGGGGATTTGTGGGGGGATGGGAAAGTATATTAGACACAACTTGATTAAAACACGTCCCATAAACTATGGTTAAAAAATGATATTTCACACCTCACACGAGACTCACTAGGAATAAAAATGGGGGGAATGGGGACCGGGTATATGGGAAGACCAATAAAGTTCACATAAAGGGGAAGAAGGTAACACATTTAAGGATTTAGGGGGGTTAAGAGAGGGAATATGCAGATCTTGTAGTTAAAGTCCAATGAGGAGAGGAATATAAAGGTGCAGCCACGAAAATAGGGAGATGGTGAGTGTACGGAAGGGAGAGGGGGGAGGGGGGAAATGGAAAGCGAGAAGAATGAAACCGGATTGAAATGGAAATGTGCTATATTTAATTAATTGATCCAGCATATTAATATATGAATATTGTGAAGACTATGAATAATATGTATATTATGAATGTATGAGTTGTCATAAATGAGAAAGTAACTTGTAATATATATGAAGATAATTTAGATATGTAGAGGGTAGGGTCCATGTATATAAAGGAATGAATTTTGAGCGGGGATGTAGGGGTGGGAGGGGACTGAGAAAGAACGGGGAGACAGTGGAGGGAGGAGGGATGGGGAGAAAGGGAAAAGATTATGTAAAGATCAGTCATAATACCTGGATAGATACCAGAAAAAGGGATACCAGAGTAAAAAGGGAGCCAGAGGGTAAATAAGATATAAAGGGTTTAAGGATGGAAATAAACAGAGGGAGGAGAGGAGGCAGGAGCTCAGCCAATCTTGCTATTGGAGGCCAGTACCCCCTATTCTCGGCAACTACGGGAAAATAGAAGTCCCACGGAGAAGCCGTAACCTCCTGAGACCCCTATATAGGAGGAGATTATTTTCCTCCCCTTTTTTTTTGCCTTGCTTCTTCCTCTTCCGCTGCTGTTTTACCGTGGTGCGATAGATGGATAAAATAAGGGTTACTTCCTTAAATGTGAGAGGACTTAATATCCCCGAAAAACGTAAGATATTAAGTGAATTAAAATTTCTTAAAACGGATATAGGATTTATCCAGGAAACACATTTTAAATAGGGGGTATATACATATCTTCAAAATAGGAACTTCCTGAATGTATACCAGGCCTCAAACCAGGAAGCTAAAAGTAAAGGAGTAGCAATTTTAATAGCAAACAGAATACCATGGTCCTTAACGGATAAATATGTAGATCCGGGAGGGAGATTCCTTTTTCTCAAAGGGGCAATAGGGGGTGAGAAGGTAACACTAGCCACTATATATGCACCAAATGTACATCAAGATAGTTTATTAGTGAAGGTGATTACCAAACTGATGAATTTTAAAGAAGGTAAGTTGATCTGTGGCGGGGATTTAAATATCCCCTTGGACCCAAAAGAAGACCCCTCGGAAGGGGTCTCATCAGTACCGAGTGGAATTAGAAAACGAATCCTACAAAAATTACATGAAGTTCAGCTAGTATATGGATGACGTATCTTACATGCAGGAGAGAAAGATTACACGTACTACTCAAATCCACATCAAACATATTCAAGAATAGACCTTTTTTTGATACCCCATCAGTGGTTACATTTAGTACAGGACATCTCAATAGGGAACATAACCTGGACAGATCATGCCCCAGTAACGATGGAAATAACTTGGGGGGAGGGAACTCAGCCGTTAGAATGGAGATGGAGGTTAAATGAAAGTCTATTACAGAATCCCTATATAGTTGAAGATGTAAAAAAATAAATAATGTGGTACTTCCAGATAAATGATGATGAAGAATGTGATCCAGGAAAAGTATGGGAAGCCCATAAATCGGTAATCCGGGGGGTGCTAATCAAACATGGCTCCCGAGTTAAAAAAGCGAGAGAAGAACAAATAAAAGTTCTATTAGAAAGGATACAGAGACTGGAGATACAACATTAAAAGACAAAAATAGGTATACGAATTGAATTAACAAATTTAAGAAGACAAGTAGCAGATCTCCTTAGATATAAGGCTGAAGCGGTTCTACAATACGTGGAGAAGATGACGTATGATTCAGGAGATAAATGTGGGAAGTTACTAGCAAAAAAAATGAGTCACGGTCGTATATCCCATTTATTAAAACAAAAGCAGATCAAAACTTTACCTTTCAAAAGAAATTGCACAAGAATTCAGGAAATACTATGCCTCTCTATATAATCTTCAAGGAAAGGTGAACCCCTCTGGGTCTGTGGAGAAATATATATCCTCCGCAGGTTTAACTAGATTAACATCTCCAGAACGAAGAGATCTAGGAAAACCAATTACTTTGGAGGAAGTGCAAACAATAATGAAAACAATAACACATGGTAAAGCCCCAGGCCCAGACGGGTTCACTATACAATACTACAAAAGCTTCAGTACCCAACTGGGCACATATATGACCAAGGTATTCAATACAGTTGGACAAACAGGGTCACTACCACCGGAGGCGATATTGGCACATATCACGGTTATCCCGAAAGAAGGGAAGGATCCAGGGTTATGTACTAGTTATAGACCAATATCATTAATGAACGTAGACATTAAAATAATGACAAAGATTCTGACATCCCGCATACAGCCCTATCTATCAAAACTTGTTCATTTTGATCAAGTTGGGTTTTAGAAGCGAGAGATGGTACTATTAAAGTGCTAAATTTAATATACCAAGCAAATAAAAAAAAGATATTGAGTGTTTTCCTGAATACAGATGCAGAGAAAGCATTCGATAGAGTACATTGGGAGTTTATGCTGGAAACCGTAAAACAAATGGGTCTGGGAGAGCGGATGACAGTGGATAGCGGGGGTGTATGCGGGACCCAGAGCCTCAGTAAAAGTAAATGGGATATATTCTGAGCCTCTGGTAATTACAAATGGTACCAGGCAGGGTTGCCTCCTGTCGTCCTTATTTGCATTGACACTAGAACCACTATTAAATAAGATTCGACAGAATAGAGATATAGTGGGAATGCAACTAGGGGGAAGGGAATATAAAGTATCGGCTTACGCAGATTATATGCTTTTTTCCTTAATAAAACCACAGATCTCCCTACCAAATTTAATGAAAGAAGTAGAACTATATGGGAAGATGTCAAATTTAAAAATAAATTACAGTAAATCTGAGGCGATGGGGGTTGCTCTCCCGGAATTGATCAAAAATGGCTTGGAACATAGCTTTAAGTTCAAATGGACGACTAGGGCATTGAACTATTTGGGAACACAAATGCCACCAGATTTAAAGGATACTTTTGAGTTAAACTTCAAACCATTACTGGGTAAAGTCAGAACAATACTAGATGGATGGAGTAGAGGGATGCATTCTTTGTTCGGGAGATCCAATATTTTAAAAATGAGTATAGTGCCAAAATTTCTCTATCTTTTCCAAGCTCTACCAATTCAGATCACCATTTCATACTTCAATCAAGTCTGGGCTATATTTACGAAATTTATATTGGGGAGTAAACGGCCTAGGATTGGTAGGAAACTATTGATCCTACCCAAAAGGGCGGGAGAAATATCAGCACCGGATATGCTAAAATATTAGGCAGCCCAGCTGGGAAGGATAGCTGATTGGAGTAGACATGGGGATTATAAATTGTGGATAACTATAGCGCAACAAATGTGTCCAGTACCCATAAATAGGGCAATATGGTTTTATTCAGCACTACCCCATATAGTTAAAACCCACCCTACGATAGGTCTAACTCGACTAAAAATTCCCCCCTCTACCCGATAATAGGAAACCCAGAATTTCAGCCAGGCATGGAGTCTCAAAAATTTAAGAAATTAAGAGAAAAAGGTAGATTTCAAGCCTCTCACTTTCTAGGAGAAAGGTGGTGGATAACAATAGGAGAATTATCACAAAGGGGAGGGCGATGTGAAATACCGATATGGCAAGCGCGGCAGGTACGACATTTTCTGGAAACTGGGTGGTGCAGAAAATTATAAACGGACACTTACAAAGTTTGAGGAGTATTGTGGGGGAGAGGAGCCACTAGCCCACATGGTCTCCAAAATGTATACACTGTTGACTGCACCACCGGAAGATTTTAGAATGTCGAGCCTGGCCTGGGAGAGAGATTTAGGCCAAACTTTTTCTCCAATACAATGTCAAAATATCATAGATCTAGCGTTAAAATCTTCAAGGTGTAAGTAATAAAAAAAAATTATTCGAGGTGTACGAAAATACAAGAATAAAATTTTAAAATATTAACACGTTGGTATTTATACGCCAGCGTGTCTAAACATATTTTTCTCAGAAATGTCAGATAGATGCTGGAGAGGTTGCGGGGAGAAAGGGACAATGATACATATATTCTGGGGATGTCCAATAATAAGACCATTTTGGCAAACAGTTCGGAGAATTACCCAATCACTTACGGAACACCAGATCCCAGATGACCCCCCGTTCTTTCTATTACATCATACACAAATTCCTCTGAAAAGATATACGAGGTCGATGATATGTCATCTGATACATGCGGCAAAGAGTTGCATTGCAATAAAATGGAAAGACTCTGAAGTACCTCCAATATCTATGTGGCTTAAAAAAGTTAGGAAAATAGGAATAATGGAGAAACTCCTGCCGAGGACGATAAACAAGAAAGAACAAATTAAAATGATATGGGCACCCTGGGAATTATTTGTACAATCAGAATAAGGTAAAAAGTTACTAGGGCAGTAAGAATAATAATTATAAGTGGAGGAAAGAAAGGGAAAAAAGGAAGGAGGTACGGATGTCGCGCACCGGGGGGAGGTTATTTTTTTATTTTATTTTTTCTCTCTCTCCTACCTCTCTTCCGGTCAGTGGTCCTACACGGACAGAGGAGGTGGAGATAAAGAGGGGGTCTTGAGGAGGGGATAAGGGGGGCAGGAACGAGGGGGGAAGGAAGGGTGACGGAGATAAAGAGGGAATTAGTTT